>NW_027472967.1:0-131806 GCF_030347505.1 Rhynchophorus ferrugineus | reverse complement strand
TAAGGCCATTTTACAATTTGGGCCCAAGTTAGAAGCAGAGCCTAAGGTGTAAATTATCGATAGTCCATATCTCGGAAACTATAAGAGATAATGCAATTTGGCAACCGGCAATGTAATTAGCATGCCGAATATTACTTGGAATGTGAATTGGAACGAAATCGCCAATAGATAAGACGATTTTACAATTTGGGCCCAAGTTAGAAGCAGAGCCTAAGGTGTAAATTATCGATAGTCCATATCTCGGAAACTAAAAGAGATAATGCAATTTGGCAACCGGCAATGTAATTAGCATGCCGAATATTACTTGGAATGTGAATTGGGACGAAATCGCCAATAGATAAGACCATTTTACAATTTGGGCCCAAGTTAGAAGCAGAGCCTAAGGTGTAAATTATCGATAGTCCATATCTCGGAAACTATAAGAGATAATGCAATTTGGCAACCGGCAATGTAATTAGCATGCCGAATACCACTTGGAATGTGAATTGGAACGAAATCGCCAATAGATAAGACCATTTTACAGTTTGGGCCCAAGTTAGAAGCAGAGCCTAAGGTGTAAATTATCGATAGTCCATATCTCGGAAACTATAAGAGATAATGCAATTTGGCAACCGGCAATGTAATTAGCATGCCGAATATTACTTGGAATGTGAATTGGAACGAAATCGCCAATAGATAAGACCATTTTACAATTTGGGCCCAAGTTAGAAGCAGAGCCTAAGGTGTAAATTATCGATAGTCCATATCTCGGAAACTATAAGAGATAATGCAATTTGGCAACCGGCAATGTAATTAGCATGCCGAATACTACTTGGAATGTGAATTGGAACGAAATCGCCAATAGATAAGACCATTTTACAGTTTGGGCCCAAGTTAGAAGCAGAGCCTAAGGTTAAAAATAATCGATAGTCCAAATCTCGGAAACTATAAGAGATAATGCAATTTGGGAAACCGGCAATGTAATTAGCATGCCGAATATTACTTGGAATGTGAATTGGAACGAAATCGCCAATAGAGAAGACCATTTTACAATTTGGGCCCAAGTTAGAAGCAGAGCCTAAGGTCGTAAATTATCGATAGTCCATATCTCGGAAACTATAAGAGATAATGCAATTTGGCAACCGGCAATGTAATTAGCATGCCGAATATTACTTGGAATGTGAATTGGAACGAAATCGCCAATAGATAAGACCATTTTACAATTTGGGCCCAAGTTAGAAGCAGAGCCTAAGGTGTAAATTATCGATAGTCCATATCTCGGAAACTATAAGAGATAATGCAATTTTGGCAACCGGCAATGTAATTAGCATGCCGAATATTACTTGGAATGTGAATTGGAACGAAATCGCCAATAGATAAGACCATTTTACAATTTGGGCCCAAGTTAGAAGCAGAGCCTAAGGTGTAAATTATCCATAGTCCATATCTCGGAAACTATAAGAGATAATGCAATTTGGCAACCGGCAATGTAATTAGCATGCCGAATATTACTTGGAATGTGAATTGGAACGAAATCGCCAATAGATAAGACCATTTTACAATTTGGGCCCATGTTAGAAGCAGAGCCTAAGGTGTAAATTATTGATAGTCCATATCTCGGAAACTATAAGAGATAATGCAATTTCGCAACCGGCAAGGGTAATTAGCATGCCGAATATTACTTGGAGTGTGAATTGGAACGAAATCGCCAATAGATAAGACCATTTTACAATTTGGGCCCAAGTTAGAAGCAGAGCCTAAGGTGTAAATTATCGATAGTCCATATCTCGGAAACTATAAGAGAGAATGCAATTTGGCAACCGGCAATGTAATTAGCATGCCGAATATTAATTGGAATGTGAATTGGAACGAAATCGCCAATAGATAAGGCCATTTTACAATTTGGGCCCAAGTTAGAAGCAGAGCTTAAGGGTGTAAATTATCGATAGTCCATATCTCGGAAACTATAAGAGATAATGCAATTTGGCAACCGGCAATGTAATTAGCATGCCGAATATTACTTGGAATGTGAATTGGAACGAAATCGCCAATAGATAAAACCATTTTACAATTTGGGCCCAAGTTAGAAGCAGAGCCTAAGGTGAAAATTATCGATAGTCCATATCTCGGAAACTATAAGAGATAATGCAATTTGGCAACCGGCAATGTAATTAGCATGCCGAATATTACTTGGAATGTGAATTGGAACGAAATCGCCAATAGATAAGACCATATTACAATTTGGGCCCAAGTTAGAAGCAGAGCCTAAGGTGTAAATTATCGATAGTCCATATCTCGGAAACTATAAGAGATAATGCAATTTGGCAACCGGCAATGTAATTAGCATGCCGAATATTACTTGGAATGTGAATTGGAACGAAATCGCCAATAGATAAGACCATTTTACAATTTGGGCCCAAGTTAGAAGCAGAGCCTAAGGTGTAAATTATCGATAGTCCATATCTCGGAAACTATAAGAGATAATGCAATTTGGCAACCGGCAATGTAATTAGCATGCCGAATATTACTTGGAATGTGAATTGGAACGAAATCGCCAATAGATAAGGCCATTTTACAATTTGGGCCCAAGTTAGAAGCAGAGCCTAAGGTGTAAATTATCGATAGTCCATATCTCGGAAACTATAAGAGATAATGCAATTTGGCAACCGTCAATGTAATTAGCATGCCGAATATTACTTGGAATGTGAATTGGAACGAAATCGCCAATAGATAAGACCATTTTACAATTTGGGCCCAAGTTAGAAGCAGAGCCTAAGGTGTAAATTATCGATAGTCCATATCTCGGAAACTAAAAGAGATAATGCAATTTGGCAACCGGCAATGTAATTAGCATGCCAAATATTACTTGGAATGTGAATTGGAACGAAATCGCCAATAGATAAGACCATTTTACAATTTGGCCCCAAGTTAGAAGCAGAGCCTAAGGTGTAAATTATCGATAGTCCATATCTCGGAAACTATAAGAGATAATGCAGTTTCGCAACCGGCAATGTAATTAGCATGCCGAATATTACTTGGAATGTGAATTGGGACGAAATCGCCAATAGATAAGACCATTTTACAATTTGGGCCCAAGTTAGAAGCAGAGCCTAAGGTGTAAATTATCGATAGTCCCATATCTCGGAAACTATAAGAGATAATGCAATTTGCAACCGGCAATGTAAATTAGCATGCCGAATATTACTTGGAATGTGAATTGGGACGAAATCGCCAATAGATAAGACCATTTTACAATTTGGGCCCAAGTTAGAAGCAGAGCCTAAGGTGTAAATTATCGATAGTCCATATCTCGGAAACTATAAGAGATAATGCAATTAGGCAACCGGCAATGTAATTAGCATGCCGAATACCACTTGGAATGTGAATTGGAACGAAATCGCCAATAGATAAGACCATTTTACAATTTGGGCCCAAGTTAGAAGCAGAGCCTAAGGTGTAAATTATCGATAGTCCATATCTCGAAAACTATAAGAGATAATGTAATTTGGCAACCGGCAATGTAATTAGCATGCCGAATATTACTTGGAATGTGAGTTGGAACGAAGTCGCCAATAGATAAGACGATTTTACAATTTGGTCCCAAGTTAGAAGCAGAGCCTAAGGTGTAAATTACCGATAGTCCATATCTCGGGAAACTATAAGAGATAATGCAATTTGGCAACCGACAATGTAATTAGCATGCCGAATATTACTTGGAATGTGAATTGGAACGAAATCGCCAATAGATAAGACCATTTTACAATTTGGGCCCAAGTTAGAAGCAGAGCCTAAGGTGTAAATTATCGATAGTCCATATCTCGGAAACTATAAGAGATAATGCAATTTGGCAACCGGCAATGTAATTAGCATGCCGAATATTACTTGGAATGTGAATTGGAATGAAATCGCCAATAGATAAGACCATTTTACAATTTGGGCCCAAGTTAGAAGCAGAGCCTAAGGTGTAAATTATCGATAGTCCATATCTCGGAAACTATAAGAGATAATGCAATTTGGCAACCCGGCAATGTAATTAGCATGCCGAATATTACTTGGAATGTGAATTGGAACGAAATCGCCAATAGATAAGGACGATTTTACAATTTGGGCCCAAGTTAGAAGCAGAGCCTAAGGTGTAAATTACCGATAGTCCATATCTCGGAAACTATAAGAGATAATGCAATTTGGCAACCGGCAATGTAATTAGCATGCCGAATATTTACATGGAATGTGAATTGGAACGAAATCGCCAATAGATAAGACCATTTTACAATTTGGGCCCAAGTTAGAAGCAGAGCCTAAGGTGGTAAATTATCGATAGTCCATATCTCGGAAACTATAAGAGATAATGCAATTTGGCAACAGGCAATGTAATTAGCATGCCGAATATTACTTGGAATGTGAATTGGAATGAAATCGCCAATAGATAAGACCATTTTACAATTTGGGCCCAAGTTAGAAGCAGAGCCTAAGGTGTAAATTATCCATAGCCCATATCTCGGAAACTATAAGAGATAATGCAATTTGGCAACCGGCAATGTAATTAGCATGCCGAATATTACTTGGAATGTGAATTGGAACGAAATCGCCAATAGATAAGACCATTTTACAATTTGGGCCCAAGTTAGAAGCTGAGCTAAGGTGTAAATTATCGATAGTCCATATCTCGGAAACTAAAAGAGATAATGCAATTTGGCAACCGGCAATGTAATTAGCATGCCGAATATTACTTGGAATGTGAATTGGAACGAAATCGCCAATAGATAAGACCATTTTACAATTTGGGCCCAAGTTAGAAGCAGAGCCTAAGGTGTAAATTATCGATAGTCCATATCTCGGAAACTATAAGAGATAATGCAGTTTCGCAACCGGCAATGTAATTAGCATGCCGAATATTACTTGGAATGTGAATTGGGACGAAATCGCCAATAGATAAGACCATTATACAATTTGGGCCCAAGTTAGAAGCAGAGCCTAAGGTGTAAATTATCGATAGTCCATATCTCGGAAACTATAAGAGATAATGCAATTTGGCAACCGGCAATGTAATTAGCATGCCGAATATTACTTGGAATGTGAATTGGAATGAAATCGCCAATAGATAAGACCATTTTACAATTTGGGCCCAAGTTAGAAGCAGAGCCTAAGGTGTAAATTATCGATAGTCCATATCTCGGAAACTATAAGAGATAATGCAATTTGGCAACCGGCAATGTAATTAGCATGCCGAATATTACTTGGAATGTGAATTGGAACGAAATCGCCAATAGATAAGACGATTTTACAATTTGGGCCCATGTTAGAAGCAGAGCCTAAGGTGTAAATTACCGATAGTCCATATCTCGGAAACTATAAGAGATAATGCAATTTGGCAACCGGCAATGTAATTAGCATGCCGAATATTACTTGGAATGTGAATTGGAACGAAATCGCCAATAGATAAGACGATTTTACAATTTGGGCCCATGTTAGAAGCAGAGCCTAAGGTGTAAATTACCGATAGTCCATATCTCGGAAACTATAAGAGATAATGCAATTTGGCAACCGGCAATGTAATTAGCATGCCGAATATTACTTGGAATGTGAATTGGAACGAAATCGCTAATAGATAAGACCATTTTACAATTTGGGCCCAAGTTAGAAGCAGAGCCAAAGGTGTAAATTATCGATAGTCCATATCTCGGAAACTATAAGAGATAATGCAATTTGGCAACCGGCAATGTAATTAGCATGCCGAATATTACTTGGAATGTGAATTGGAATGAAATCGCCAATAGATAAGACCATTTTACAATTTGGGCCCAAGTTAGAAGCAGAGCCTAAGGTGTAAATTATCGATAGTCCATATCTCGGAAACTATAAGAGATATTGCAATTTGGCAACCGGCAATGTAAATCGCATGCCGAATATTACTTGGAATGTGAATTGGAACGAAATCGCCAATAGATAAGACGATTTTTACAATTTTGGGCCCAAGTTAGAAGCAGAGCCTAAGGTGTAAATTATCGATAGTCCATATCTCGGAAACTATAAGAGATAATGCAATTTGGCAACCGGCAATGTAATTAGCATGCCGAATATTACTTGGAATGTGAATTGGAACGAAATCGCCAATAGATAAGACGATTTTACAATTTGGGCCCAAGTTAGAAGCAGAGCCTAAGGTGTAAATTACCGATAGTCCATATCTCGGAAACTAGAAGAGATAATGCAATTTGGCAACCGGCAATGTAATTAGCATGCCGAATATTACATGAATGTGAATTGGAACGAAATCGCCAATAGATAAGACCATTTTACAATTTGGGCCCAAGTTAGAAGCAGAGCCTAAGGTGTAAATTATCGATAGTCCCATATCTCGGAAACTATAAGAGATAATGCAATTTGGCAACAGGCAATGTAATTAGCATGCCGAATATTACTTGGATTGTGAATTGGAATGAAATCGCCAATAGATAAGGACCATTTTACAATTTGGGCCCAAGTTAGAAGCAGAGCCTAAGGTGTAAATTATCCATAGTCCATATCTCGGAAAATATAAGAGATAATGCAATTTGGCAACCGGCAATGTAATTAGCATGCCGAATATTACTTGGAATGTGAATTGGAACGAAATCGCCAATAGATAAGACCATTTTACAATTTGGGCCCAAGTTAGAAGCAGAGCCTAAGGTGTAAATTATCGATAGTCCATATCTCGGAAACTATAAGAGATAATGCAATTTGGCAACCGGCAATGTAATTAGCATGCCGAATATTACTTGGAATGTGAATTGGAACGAAATCGCCAATAGATAAGACCATATTACAATTTGGGCCCAAGTTAGAAGCAGAGCCTAAGGTGTAAATTATCGATAGTCCATATCTCGGAAACTATAAGAGATAATGCAATTTGGCAACCGGCAATGTAATTAGCATGCCGAATATTACTTGGAATGTGAATTGGAACGAAATCGCCAATAGATAAGACCATTTTACAATTTGGGCCCAAGTTAGAAGCAGAGCCTAAGGTGTAAATTATCGATAGTCCATATCTCGGAAACTATAAGAGATAATGCAATTTGGCAACCGGCAATGTAATTAGCATGCCGAATATTACTTGGAATTTGAATTGGAAAGAAATCGCCAATAGGTAAGACCATTTTACAATTTGGGCCCAAGTTAGAAGCAGAGCCTAAGGTGTAAATTATCGATAGTCCATATCTCTCAAACTATAAGAGATAATTCAATTTGGCCACCGGCAATGTAATTAGCATGCCGAATATTACTTGGAATGTGAATTGGAACGAAATCGGCAATAGATAAGACCATTTTACAATTTGGGCAAAAGTTAGAAGCAGAGCCTAAGGTGTAAATTATCGATAGTCCATATCTCGGAAACTATAAGAGATAATGCAATTTGGCAACCGGCAATGTAATTAGCATGCCGAATATTACTTGGATGGTGAATTGGAACGAAATCGCCAATAGATAAGGCCATTTTACAATTTGGGCCCAAGTTAGAAGCAGAGCCTAAGGTGTAAATTATCGATAGTCCATATCTCGGAAACTATAAGAGATAATGCAATTTGGCAACCGGCAATGTAATTAGCATGCCGAATATTACTTGGAATGTGAATTGGAACGAAATCGCCAATAGATAAGACGATTTTACAATTTGGGCCCAAGTTAGAAGCAGAGCCTAAGGTGTAAATTATCGATAGTCCATATCTCGGAAACTAAAAGAGATAATGCAATTTGGCAACCGGCAATGTAATTAGCATGCCGAAATATTACTTGGAATGTGAATTGGAACGAAATCGCCAATAGATAAGACCATTTTACAATTTGGGCCCAAGTTAGAAGCAGAGCCTAAGGTGTAAAATTATCGATAGTCCATATCTCGGAAACTATAGAGATAATGCAGTTTCGCAACCGGCAATGTAATTAGCATGCCGAATATTACTTGGAATGTGAATTGGGACGAAATCGCCAATAGATAAGTCCATTTTACAATTTGGGGCCCAAGTTAGAAGCAGAGCCTAAGGTGTAAATTATCGATAGTCCATATCTCGGAAACTATAAGAGATAATGCAATTTGGCAACCGGCAATGTTAATTAGCATGCCGAATATTACTTGGAATGTGAATTGGAACGAAATCGCCAATAGATAAGACCATTTTACAATTTGGGCCCAAGTTAGAAGCAGAGCCTAAGGTGTAAATTATCGATAGTCCATATCTCGGAAACTATAAGAGATAATGCAATTTGGCAACCGGCAATGTAATTATCATGCCGAATATTACTTGGAATGTGAATTGGAATGAAATCGCCAATAGATAAGACCATTTTACAATTTGGGCCCAAGTTAGAAGCAGAGGTCTAAGGTGTAAATTATCGATAGTCCATATCTCGGAAACTATAAGAGATAATGCAATTTGGCAACCGGCAATGTAATTAGCATGCCCGAATATTACTTGGAATGTGAATTGGAACGAAATCGCCAATAGATAAGACGATTTTACAATTTGGGCCCAAGTTAGAAGCAGAGCCTAAGGTGTAAATTACCGATAGTCCATATCTCAGAAACTATAAGAGATAATGCAATTTGGCAACCGGCAATGTAATTAGCATGCCGAATATTACTTGGAATGTGAATTGGAACGAAATCGCTAATAGATAAGACCATTTTACAATTTGGGCCCAAGTTAGAAGCAGAGCCAAAGGTGTAAATTATCGATAGTCCATATCTCGGAAACTATAAGAGATAATGCAATTTGGCAACCGGCAATGTAATTAGCATGCCGAATATTACTTGGAATGTGAATTGGAACGAAATCGGCAATAGATAAGACCATTTTACAATTTGGGCAAAAGTTAGAAGCAGAGCCTAAGGTGTAAATTATCGATAGTCCATATCTCGGAAACTATAAGAGATAATGCAATTTGGCAACCGGCAATGTAATTAGCATGCCGAATATTACTTGGAATGTGAATTGGAACGAAATCGCCAATAGATAAGGCCATTTTACAATTTGGGCCCAAGTTAGAAGCAGAGCCTAAGGTGTAAATTATCGATAGTCCATATCTCGGAAACTATAAGAGATAATGCAATTTGGCAACCGGCAATGTAATTAGCATGCCGAATATTACTTGGAATGTGAATTGGAACGAAATCGCTAATAGATAAGACCATTTTACAATTTGGGCCCAAGTTAGAAGCAGAGCCAAAGGTGTAAATTATCGATAGTCCATATCTCGGAAACTATAAGAGATAATGCAATTTGGCAACCGGCTTATGTAATTAGCATGCCGAATATTACTTGGAATGTGAATTGGAACGAAATCGGCAATAGATAAGACCATTTTACAATTTGGGCAAAAGTTAGAAGCAGAGCCTAAGGTGTAAATTATCGATAGTCCATATCTCGGAAACTATAAGAGATAATGCAATTTGGCAACCGGCAATGTAATTAGCATGCCGAATATTACTTGGAATGTGAATTGGAACGAAATCGCCAATACATAAGGCCCATTTTACAATTTGGGCCCAAGTTAGAAGCAGAGCCTAAGGTGTAAATTATCGATAGTCCATATCTCGGAAACTATAAGAGATAATGCAATTTGGCAACCGCAATGTAATTAGCATGCCGAATATTACTTGGAATGTGAATTGGAACGAAATCGCCAATAGATAAGGCCATTTTACAATTTGGGCCCAAGTTAGAAGCAGAGCCTAAGGTGAAAATTATCGATAGTCCATATCTCGGAAACTATAAGAGATAATGCAATTTGGCAACCGGCAATGCAATTAGCATGCCGAATATTACTTGGAATGTGAATTGGAACGAAATCGCCAATAGATAAGACGATTTTACAATTTGGGCCCAAGTTAGAAGCAGAGCCCTAAGGTGTAAATTATCGATAGTCCATATCTCGGAAACTAAAAGAGATAATTGCAATTTGGCAACCGGCAATGTAATTAGCATGCCGAATATTACTTGGAATGTGAATTGGGACGAAATCGCCAATAGATAAGACCATTTTACAATTTTGGGCCCAAGTTAGAAGCAGAGCCTAAGGTGTAAATTATCCATAGTCCATATCTCGGAAACTATAAGAGATAATGCAATTTGGCAACCGGCGATGTAATTAGCATGCCGGAATATTACTTGGAATGTGAATTGGAACGAAATCGCCAATAGATAAGACCATTTTACAATTTGGGGCCCCAAGTTAGAAGCAGAGCCTAAGGTGTAAATTATCGATAGTCCATATCTCGGAAACTATAAGAGATAATGCAATTTGGCAACCGGCAATGTAATTAGCATGCCGAATACCACTTGGAATGTGAATTGGAACGAAATCGCCAATAGATAAGACCATTTTACAGTTTTGGGCCCAAGTTAGAAGCAGAGCCTAAGGTGTAAATTATCGATAGTCCATATCTCGGAAACTATAAGAGATAATGCAATTTGGCAACCGGCAATGTAATTAGCATGCCGAATATTACTTGGAATGTGAATTGGAACGAAATCGCCAATAGATAAGACCATTTTACAATTTGGGCCCAAGTTAGAAGCAGAGCCTAAGGTGTAAATTATCGATAGTCCATATCTCGGAAACTATAAGAGATAATGCAATTTGGCAACCGGCAATGTAATTAGCATGCCGAATACTACTTGGAATGTGAATTGGAACGAAATCGCCAATAGATAAGACCATTTTACAGTTTGGGCCCAAGTTAGAAGCAGAGCCTAAGGTTAAAAATAATCGATAGTCCATATCTCGGAAACTATAAGAGATAATGCAATTTGGGAACCGGCAATGTAATTAGCATGCCGAATATTACTTGGAATGTGAATTGGAACGAAATCGCCAATAGAGAAGACCATTTTACAATTTGGGCCCAAGTTAGAAGCAGAGCCTAAGGTGTAAATTATCGATAGTCCATATCTCGGAAACTATAAGAGATAATGCAATTTGGCAACCGGCAATGTAATTAGCATGCCGAATATTACTTGGAATGTGAATTGGAACGAAATCGCCAATAGATAAGACCATTTTACAATTTGGGCCCAAGTTAGAAGCAGAGCCTAAGGTGTAAATTATCGATAGTCCATATCTCGGAAACTATAAGAGATAATGCAATTTGGCAACCGGCAATGTAACTAGCATGCCGAATATTACTTGGAATGTGAATTGGAACGAAATCGCCAATAGATAAGACCATTTTACAATTTGGGCCCAAGTTAGAAGCAGAGCCTAAGGTGTAAATTATCCATAGTCCATATCTCGGAAACTATAAGAGATAATGCAATTTGGCAACCGGCAATGTAATTAGCATGCCGAATATTACTTGGAATGTGAATTGGAACGAAATCGCCAATAGATAAGACCATTTTACAATTTGGGCCCAAGTTAGAAGCAGAGCCTAAGGTGTAAATTATTGATAGTCCATATCTCGGAAACTATAAGAGATAATGCAATTTCGCAACCGGCAATGTAATTAGCATGCCGAATATTACTTGGAGTGTGAATTGGAACGAAATCGCCAATAGATAAGACCATTTTACAATTTGGGCCCAAGTTAGAAGCAGAGCCTAAGGTGTAAATTATCGATAGTCCATATCTCGGAAACTATAAGAGAGAATGCAATTTGGCAACCGGCAATGTAATTAGCATGCCGAATATTAATTGGAATGTGAATTGGAACGAAATCGCCAATAGATAAGGCCATTTTACAATTTGGGCCCAAGTTAGAAGCAGAGCTTAAGGTGTAAATTATCGATAGTCCATATCTCGGAAACTATAAGAGATAATGTAATTTGGCAACCGGCAATGTAATTAGCATGCCGAATATTACTTGGAATGTGAATTGGAACGAAATCGCCAATAGATAAAACCATTTTACAATTTGGGCCCAAGTTAGAAGCAGAGCCTAAGGTGTAAATTATCGATAGTCCATATCTCGGAAACTATAAGAGATAATGCAATTTGGCAACCGGCAATGTAATTAGCATGCCCAATATTACTTGGAATGTGAATTGGAACGAAATCGCCAATAGATAAGACCATATTACAATTTGGGCCCAAGTTAGAAGCAGAGCCTAAGGTGTAAATTATCGATAGTCCATATCTCGGAAACTATAAGAGATAATGCAATTTGGCAACCGGCAATGTAATTAGCATGCCGAATATTACTTGGAATGTGAATTGGAACGAAATCGCCAATAGATAAGACCATTTTACAATTTGGGCCCAAGTTAGAAGCAGAGCCTAAGGTGTAAATTATCGATAGTCCATATCTCGGAAACTATAAGAGATAATGCAATTTGGCAACCGGCAATGTAATTAGCATGCCGAATATTACTTGGAATGTGAATTGGAACGAAATCGCCAATAGATAAGGCCATTTTACAATTTGGGCCCAAGTTAGAAGCAGAGCCTAAGGTGTAAATTATCGATAGTCCATATCTCGGAAACTATAAGAGATAATGCAATTTGGCAACCGGCAATGTAATTAGCATGCCGAATATTACTTGGAATGAGAATTGGAACGAAATCGCCAATAGATAAGACCATTTTACAATTTGGGCCCAAGTTAGAAGCAGAGCCTAAGGTGTAAATTATCGATAGTCCATATCTCGGAAACTAAAAGAGATAATGCAATTTGGCAACCGGCAATGTAATTAGCATGCCGAATATTACTTGGAATGTGAATTGGAACGAAATCGCCAATAGATAAGACCATTTTACAATTTGGCCCCAAGTTAGAAGCAGAGCCTAAGGTGTAAATTATCGATAGTCCATATCTCGGAAACTATAAGAGATAATGCAGTTTCGCAACCGGCAATGTAATTAGCATGCCGAATATTACTTGGAATGTGAATTGGGACGAAATCGCCAATAGATAAGACCATTTTACAATTTGGGCCCAAGTTAGAAGCAGAGCCTAAGGTGTAAATTATCGATAGTCCATATCTCGGAAACTATAAGAGATAATGCAATTTGGCAACCGGCAATGTAATTAGCATGCCGAATATTACTTGGAATGTGAATTGGAACGAAATCGCCAATAGATAAGACCATTTTACAATTTGGGCCCAAGTTAGAAGCAGAGCCTAAGGTGTAAATTATCGATAGTCCATATCTCGGAAACTATAAGAGATAATGCAATTTGGCAACCGGCAATGTAATTAGCATGCCGAATACCACTTGGAATGTGAATTGGAACGAAATCGCCAATAGATAAGACCATTTTACAATTTGGGCCCAAGTTAGAAGCAGAGCCTAAGGTGTAAATTATCGATAGTCCATATCTCGGAAACTATAAGAGATAATTCAATTTTTCAACCGGCAATGTAATTAGCATGCCGAATATTACTTGGAATGTGAATTGGAACGAAATCGCCAATAGATAAGACCATTTTACAATTTGGGCCCAAGTTAGAAGCAGAGCCTAAGGTGTAAATTATCGATAGTCCATATCTCGAAAACTATAAGAGATAATGTAATTTGGCAACCGGCAATGTAATTAGCATGCCGAATATTACTTGGAATGTGAATTGGAACGAAATCGCCAATAGATAAGACGATTTTACAATTTGGTCCCAAGTTAGAAGCAGAGCCTAAGGTGTAAATTACCGATAGTCCATATCTCGGAAACTATAAGAGATAATGCAATTTGGCAACCGACAATGTAATTAGCATGCCGAATATTACTTGGAATGTGAATTGGAACGAAATCGCCAATAGATAAGACCATTTTACAATTTGGGCCCAAGTTAGAAGCAGAGCCTAAGGTGTAAATTATCGATAGTCCATATCTCGGAAACTATAAGAGATAATGCAATTTGGTAACCGGCAATGTAATTAGCATGCCGAATATTACTTGGAATGTGAATTGGAATGAAATCGCCAATAGATAAGACCATTTTACAATTTGGGCCCAAGTTAGAAGCAGAGCCTAAGGTGTAAATTATCGATAGTCCATATCTCGGAAACTATAAGAGATAATGCAATTTGGCAACCGGCAATGTAATTAGCATGCCGAATATTACTTGGAATGTGAATTGGAACGAAATCGCCAATAGATAAGACGATTTTACAATTTGGGCCCAAGTTAGAAGCAGAGCCTAAGGTGTAAATTACCGATAGTCCATATCTCGGAAACTATAAGAGATAATGCAATTTGGCAACCGGCAATGTAATTAGCATGCCGAATATTACATGGAATGTGAATTGGAACGAAATCGCCAATAGATAAGACCATTTTACAATTTGGGCCCAAGTTAGAAGCAGAGCCTAAGGTGTAAATTATCGATAGTCCATATCTCGGAAACTATAAGAGATAATGCAATTTGGCAACAGGCAATGTAATTAGCATGCCGAATATTACTTGGAATGTGAATTGGAATGAAATCGCCAATAGATAAGACCATTTTACAATTTGGGCCCAAGTTAGAAGCAGAGCCTAAGGTGTAAATTATCCATAGCCCATATCTCGGAAACTATAAGAGATAATGCAATTTAGCAACCGGCAATGTAATTAGCATGCCGAATATTACTTGGAATGTGAATTGGAACGAAATCGCCAATAGATAAGACCATTTTACAATTTGGGCCCAAGTTAGAAGCAGAGCCTAAGGTGTAAATTATCGATAGTCCATATCTCGGAAACTAAAAGAGATAATGCAATTTGGCAACCGGCAATGTAATTAGCATGCCGAATATTACTTGGAATGTGAATTGGAACGAAATCGCCAATAGATAAGACCATTTTACAATTTGGGCCCAAGTTAGAAGCAGAGCCTAAGGTGTAAATTATCGATAGTCCATATCTCGGAAACTATAAGAGATAATGCAGTTTCGCAACCGGCAATGTAATTAGCATGCCGAATATTACTTGGAATGTGAATTGGGACGAAATCGCCAATAGATAAGACCATTTTACAATTTGGGCCCAAGTTAGAAGCAGAGCCTAAGGTGTAAATTATCGATAGTCCATATCTCGGAAACTATAAGAGATAATGCAATTTGGCAACCGGCAATGTAATTAGCATGCCGAATATTACTTGGAATGTGAATTGGAACGAAATCGCCAATAGATAAGACCATTTTACAATTTGGGCCCAAGTTAGAAGCAGAGCCTAAGGTGTAAATTATCGATAGTCCATATCTCGGAAACTATAAGAGATAATGCAATTTGGCAACCGGCAATGTAGTTAGCATGCCGAATATTACTTGGAATGTGAATTGGAATGAAATCGCCAATAGATAAGACCATTTTACAATTTGGGCCCAAGTTAGAAGCAGAGCCTAAGGTGTAAATTATCGATAGTCCATATCTCGGAAACTATAAGAGATAATGCAATTTGGCAACCGGCAATGTAATTAGCATGCCGAATATTACTTGGAATGTGAATTGGAACGAAATCGCCAATAGATAAGACGATTTTACAATTTGGGCCCATGTTAGAAGCAGAGCCTAAGGTGTAAATTACCGATAGTCCATATCTCGGAAACTATAAGAGATAATGCAATTTGGCAACCGGCAATGTAATTAGCATGCCGAATATTACTTGGAATGTGAATTGGAACGAAATCGCTAATAGATAAGACCATTTTACAATTTGGGCCCAAGTTAGAAGCAGAGCCAAAGGTGTAAATTATCGATAGTCCATATCTCGGAAACTATAAGGGATAATGCAATTTGGCAACCGGCAATGTAATTAGCATGCCGAATATTACTTGGAATGTGAATTGGAACGAAATCGCCAATAGATAAGACGATTTTACAATTTGGGCCCAAGTTAGAAGCAGAGCCTAAGGTGTAAATTACCGATAGTCCATATCTCAGAAACTATAAGAGATAATGCAATTTGGTAACCGGCAATGTAATTAGCATGCCGAATATTACTTGGAATGTGAATTGGAACGAAATCGCCAATAGATAAGACCATTTTACAATTTGGGCCCAAGTTAGAAGCAGAGCCTAAGGTGTAAATTATCGATAGTCCATATCTCGGAAACTATAAGAGATAATGCAATTTGGCAACCGGCAATGTAATTAGCATGCCGAATATTACTTGGAATGTGAATTGGAATGAAATCGCCAATAGATAAGACTATTTTACAATTTGTGCCCAAGTTAGAAGCAGAGCCTAAGGTGTAAATTATCCATAGTCCATATCTCGGGAACTATAAGAGATAATGCAATTTGGCAACTGGCAATGTAATTAGCATGCCGAATATTACTTGGAATGTGAATTGGGACGAAATCGCCAATAGATAAGACCATTTTACAATTTGGGCCCAAGTTAGAAGCAGAGCCTAAGGTGTAAATTATCGATAGTCCATATCTCGGAAATTATAAGAGATAATGCAATTTGGCAACCGGCAATGTAATTAGCATGCCGAATATTACTTGGAATGTGAATTGGAACGAAATCGCCAATAGATAAGACCATTTTACAATTTGGGCCCAAATTAGACGCAGAGCCTAAGGTTAAAAATAATCGATAGTCCATATCTCGGAAACTATAAGAGATAATGCAATTTGGCAACCGGCAATGTAATCAGCATGCCGAATATTACTTGGAAAGTGAATTGGAACGAAATCGCCAATAGGTAAGACCATTTTACAATTTGGGCCCAAGTTAGAAGCAGAGCCTAAGGTGTAAATTATCGATAGTCCATATCTCGGAAACTATAAGAGATAATGCAATTTGGCAACCGGCAATGTAATTAGCATGCCGAATATTACTTGGAATGTGAATTGGAACGAAATCGCCAATAGATAAGACCATTTTACAGTTTGGGCCCAAGTTAGACGCAGAGCCTAAGGTTAAAAATAATCGATAGTCCATATCTCGGAAACTATAAGAGATAATGCAATTTGGCAACCGGCAATGTAATCAGCATGCCGAATATTACTTGGAAAGTGAATTGGAACGAAATCGCCAATAGGTAAGACCATTTCACAATTTGGGCCCAAGTTAGAAGCAGAGCCTAAGGTGTAAATTATCGATAGTCCATATCTCTGAAACTATAAGAGATAATGCAATTTGGCAACCGGCAATGTAATCAGCATGCCGAATATTACTTGGAATGTGAATTGGAACGATATCGCCAATAGATAAGACCATTTTACAGTTTGGGCCCAAGTTAAACGCAGAGCCTAAGGTTAAAAATAATCGATAGTCCATATCTCGGAAACTATAAGAGATAATGCAATTTGGCAACCGGCAATGTAATCAGCATGCCGAATATTACTTGGAAAGTGAATTGGAACGAAATCGCCAATAGGTAAGACCATTTTACAATTTGGGCCCAAGTTAGAAGCAGAGCCTAAGGTGTAAATTATCGATAGTCCATATCTCGGAAACTATAAGAGATAATGCAATTTGGCAACCGGCAATGTAATTAGCATGCCAAATATTACTTGGAATGTGAATTGGAACGAAATCGCCAATAGATAAGACCATTTTACAATTTGGGCCCAAGTTAGAAGCAGAGCCTAAGGTGTAAATTATCGATAGTCCATACCTCTGAAACTATAAGAGATAATGCAATTTGGCAACCGGCAATGTAATCAGCATGCCGAGTATTACTTGGAATGTGAATTGGAACGAAATCGCCAATAGATAAGGCCATTTTACAATTTGGGCCCAAGTTAGAAGCAGAGCCTAAGGTGTAAATTATCGACAGTCCATATCTCGGAAGCTATAAGAGATAATGCAATTTGGCAACCGGCAATGCAATTAGCATGCCGAATATTACTTGGAATGTGAATTGGAACGAAATCGCCAATAGATAAGACCATTTTACAATTTGGGCCCAAGTTAGAAGCAGAGCCTAAGGTGTAAATTATCGATAGTCCATATCTCGGAAACTATAAGAGATAATGCAATTTGGCAACCGGCAATGTAATTAGCATGCCGAATATTACTTGGAGAGTGAATTGGAACGAAATCGCCAATAGATAAGACCATTTTACAATTTGGGCCCAAGTTAGAAGCAGAGCCTAAGGTGTAAATTATCGATAGTCCATATCTCGGAAACTATAAGAGATAATGCAATTTGGCAACTGGCAATGTAATTAGCATGCCGAATATTACTTGGAAAGTGAACTGGAACGAAATCGCCAATAGATAAGACCATTTTACAATTTGGGCCCAATTTAGAAGCAGAGCCTAAGGTGTAAATTTATCGATAGTCCATATCTCGGAAACTATAAGAGATAATGCAATTTGGCAACTGGCAATGTAATTAGCATGCCGAATATTACTTGGAATGTGAATTGGAACGAAATCGCCAATAGATAAGACCATTTAACAATTTGGGCCCAAGTTAGAAGCAGAGCCTAAGGTGTAAATTATCGATAGTCCATATCTCGGAAACTATAAGAGATAATGCAATTTGGCAACCGGCAATGTAATTAGCATGCCGAATACTACTTGGAATGTGAATTGGAACGAAATCGCCAATAGATAAGACCATTTTACAATTTGGGCCCAAGTTAGAAGCAGAGCCTAAGGTGTAAATTATCGATAGCCCATATCTCGGAAACTATAAGAGATAATTCAATTTGGCAACCGGCAATGTAATTAGCATGCCGAATATTACTTGGAATGTGAATTTCAACGAAATCGCCAATAGATAAGACCATTTTACAATTTGGGCCCAAGTTAGAAGCAGAGCCTAAGGTGTAAATTATCGATAGTCCATATCTCGGAAACTATAAGAGATAATGCAATTTGGCAACCGGCAATGTAATTAGCATGCCGAATATTACCTGGAATGTGAATTGGAACGAAATCGCCAATAGATAAGACCATTTTACAATTTGGGCCCAAGTTAGAAGCAGAGCCTAAGGTGCAAATTATCGATAGTCCATATCTAGGAAACTATAAGAGATAATGCAATTTGGCAACCGGCAATGTAATTAGCATGCCGAATATTACTTGGAATGTGAATTGGAAGGAAATCGCCAATAGATAAGACCATTTTACAATTTGGGCCCAAGTTAGAAGCAGAGCCTAAGGTATAAATTATCGATAGTCCATATCTCGGAAACTATAAGAGATAATGCAATTTGGCAACCGGCAATGTAATTAGCATGCCGAATATTACTTGGAATGTGAATTGGAACGAAATCGCCAATAGATAAGACCATTTTACAATTTGGGCCCAAGTTAAAAGCAGAGCCTAAGGTGTAAATTATCGATAGTCCATATCTCGGAAACTATAAGAGATAATGCAATTTGGCAACCGGCAATGTAATTAGCATGCCGAATATTACTTGGAATGTGAATTGGAACGAAATCGCCAATAGATAAGACCATTTTACAATTTGGGCCCAAGTTAGAAGCAGAGCCTAAGGTGTAAATTATCGATAGTCCATATCTCGGAAACTATAAGAGATAATGCAATTTGGCAACCGGCAATGTAATTAGCATGCCGAATATTACATGGAAAGTGAATTGGAACGAAATCGCCAATAGATAAGACCATTTTACAATTTGGGCCCAAGTTAGAAGCAGAGGGTAAGGTGTAAATTATCCATAGTCCATATCTCGGAAACTATAAGAGATAATGCAATTTGGCAACCGGCAATGTAATTAGCATGCCGAATATTACTTGGAATGTGAATTGGAACGAAATCGCCAATAGATAAGACCATTTTACAATTTGGGCCCAAGTTAGAAGCAGAGCCTAAGGTGTAAATTATCCATAGTCCATATCTCGGAAACTATAAGAGATAATGCAATTTCGCAACCGGCAATGTAATTAGCATGCCGAATATTACTTGGAGTGTGAATTGGAACGAAATCGCCAATAGATAAGACCATTTTACAATTTGGGCCCAAGTTAGAAGCAGAGCCTAAGGTGTAAATTATCGATAGTCCGTATCTCGGAAACTATAAGAGATAATGCAATTTGGCAACCGGCAATGTAATTAGCATGCCGAATATTACTTGGAATGTGAATTGGAACGAAATCGCCAATAGATAAGACCATTTTACAATTTGGGCCCAAGTTAGAAGCAGAGACTAAGGTGTAAATTATCGATAGTCCATATCTCGAAAACTATAAGAGATAATGCAATTTGGCAACCGGCAATGTAATTAGCATGCCGAATATTACTTGGAAAGTTTCGTCCATCGATCGATGGACGAACTGGAACGAAATCGCCAATAGATAAGACCATTTTACAATTTGGGCCCAATTTAGAAGCAGAGCCTAAGGTGTAAATTTATCGATAGTCCATATCTCGGAAACTATAAGAGATAATGCAATTTGGCAACTGGCAATGTAATTAGCATGCCGAATATTACTTGGAATGTGAATTGGAACGAAATCGCCAATAGATAAGACCATTTAACAATTTGGGCCCAAGTTAGAAGCAGAGCCTAAGGTGTAAATTATCGATAGTCCATATCTCGGAAACTATAAGAGATAATGCAATTTGGCAACCGGCAATGTAATTAGCATGCCGAATACTACTTGGAATGTGAATTGGAACGAAATCGCCAATAGATAAGACCATTTTACAATTTGGGCCCAAGTTAGAAGCAGAGCCTAAGGTGTAAATTATCGATAGCCCATATCTCGGAAACTATAAGAGATAATTCAATTTGGCAACCGGCAATGTAATTAGCATGCCGAATATTACTTGGAATGTGAATTTCAACGAAATCGCCAATAGATAAGACCATTTTACAATTTGGGCCCAAGTTAGAAGCAGAGCCTAAGGTGTAAATTATCGATAGTCCATATCTCGGAAACTATAAGAGATAATGCAATTTGGCAACCGGCAATGTAATTAGCATGCCGAATATTACCTGGAATGTGAATTGGAACGAAATCGCCAATAGATAAGACCATTTTACAATTTGGGCCCAAGTTAGAAGCAGAGCCTAAGGTGCAAATTATCGATAGTCCATATCTAGGAAACTATAAGAGATAATGCAATTTGGCAACCGGCAATGTAATTAGCATGCCGAATATTACTTGGAATGTGAATTGGAAGGAAATCGCCAATAGATAAGACCATTTTACAATTTGGGCCCAAGTTAGAAGCAGAGCCTAAGGTATAAATTATCGATAGTCCATATCTCGGAAACTATAAGAGATAATGCAATTTGGCAACCGGCAATGTAATTAGCATGCCGAATATTACTTGGAATGTGAATTGGAACGAAATCGCCAATAGATAAGACCATTTTACAATTTGGGCCCAAGTTAAAAGCAGAGCCTAAGGTGTAAATTATCGATAGTCCATATCTCGGAAACTATAAGAGATAATGCAATTTGGCAACCGGCAATGTAATTAGCATGCCGAATATTACTTGGAATGTGAATTGGAACGAAATCGCCAATAGATAAGACCATTTTACAATTTGGGCCCAAGTTAGAAGCAGAGCCTAAGGTGTAAATTATCGATAGTCCATATCTCGGAAACTATAAGAGATAATGCAATTTGGCAACCGGCAATGTAATTAGCATGCCGAATATTACATGGAAAGTGAATTGGAACGAAATCGCCAATAGATAAGACCATTTTACAATTTGGGCCCAAGTTAGAAGCAGAGGGTAAGGTGTAAATTATCCATAGTCCATATCTCGGAAACTATAAGAGATAATGCAATTTGGCAACCGGCAATGTAATTAGCATGCCGAATATTACTTGGAATGTGAATTGGAACGAAATCGCCAATAGATAAGACCATTTTACAATTTGGGCCCAAGTTAGAAGCAGAGCCTAAGGTGTAAATTATCCATAGTCCATATCTCGGAAACTATAAGAGATAATGCAATTTCGCAACCGGCAATGTAATTAGCATGCCGAATATTACTTGGAGTGTGAATTGGAACGAAATCGCCAATAGATAAGACCATTTTACAATTTGGGCCCAAGTTAGAAGCAGAGCCTAAGGTGTAAATTATCGATAGTCCGTATCTCGGAAACTATAAGAGATAATGCAATTTGGCAACCGGCAATGTAATTAGCATGCCGAATATTACTTGGAATGTGAATTGGAACGAAATCGCCAATAGATAAGACCATTTTACAATTTGGGCCCAAGTTAGAAGCAGAGACTAAGGTGTAAATTATCGATAGTCCATATCTCGAAAACTATAAGAGATAATGCAATTTGGCAACCGGCAATGTAATTAGCATGCCGAATATTACTTGGAATGTGAATTGGAACGAAATCGCCAATAGATAAGACCATTTAACAATTTGGGCCCAAGTTAGAAGCAGAGCCTAAGGTGTAAATTATCGATAGTCCATATCTCGCAAACTATAAGAGATAATGCAATTTGGCAACCGGCAATGTAATTAGCATGCCGAATATTACTTGTAATGTGAATTGGAACGAAATCGCCAATAGATAAGACCATTTTACAATTTGGGCCCAAGTTAGAAGCAGAGCCTAAGGTGTAAATTATCGATGGTCCATATCTCGGAAACTATAAGAGATAATGCAATTTGGCAACCGGCAATGTAATTAGCATGCCGAATAGTACTTGGAATGTGAATTGGAACGAAATCGCCAATAGGTAAGACCCTTTTACAATTTGGGCCCAAGTTAGAAGCAGAGCCTAAGGTGTAAATTATCGATAGTCCATATCTCGGAAACTATAAGAGATAATTCAATTTGGCCACCGGCAATGTAATTAGCATGCCGAATATTACTTGGAATGTGAATTGGAACGAAATCGCCAATAGATAAGACCATTTTACAATTTGGGCCCAAGTTAGAAGCAGAGCCTAAGGTGTAAATTATCGATAGTCCATATCTCGGAAACTATAAGAGATAATGCAATTTGGCAACCGGCAATGTAATTAGCATGCCGAATATTACTTGGAATGTGAATTGGAACGAAATCGCCAATAGATAAGGCCATTTTACAATTTGGGCCCAAGTTAGAAGCAGAGCCTAAGGTGTAAATTATCGATAGTCCATATCTCGGAAACTATAAGAGATAATGCAATTTGGCAACCGGCAATGTAATTAGCATGCCGAATATTACTTGGAAAGTGAATTGGAACGAAATCGCCAATAGATAAGACCATTTTACAATTTGGGCCCAAGTTAGAAGCAGAGCCTAAGGTGTAAATTATCGATAGTCCATATCTCGGAAACTAAAAGAGATAATGCAATTTGGCAACCGGCAATGTAATTAGCGTGCCGAATATTACTTGGAATGTGAATTGGAACGAAATCGCCAATAGATAAGACCATTTTACAATTTGGGCCCAAGTTAGAAGCAGAGCCTAAGGTGTAAATTATCGATAGTCCATATCTCGGAAACTATAAGAGATAATGCAGTTTCGCAACCGGCAATGTAATTAGCATACCGAATATTACTTGGAATGTGAATTGGGACGAAATCGCCAATAGATAAGACCATTTTACAATTTGGGCCCAAGTTAGAAGTAGAGCCTAAGGTGTAAATTATCGATAGTCCATATCTCGGAAACTATAAAAGATAATGCAATTTGGCAACCGGCAATGTAATTAGCATGCCGAATATTACTTGGAATGTGAATTGGAACGAAATCGCCAATAGATAAGACCATTTTACAATTTGGGCCCAAGTTAGAAGCAGAGCCTAAGGTGTAAATTATCGATAGTCCATATCTGGGAAACTATAAAGGATAATGCAATTTAGCAACCGGCAATGTAATTAGCATGCCGAATATTACTTGGAATGTGAATTGGAACGAAATCGCCAATAGATAAGACCATTTTACAATTTGGGCCCAAGTTAGAAGCAGAGCCTAAGGTGTAAATTATCGATAGTCCATATCTCGGAAACTATAAGAGATAATGCAATTTGGCAACCGGCAATGTAATTATCATGCCGAATATTACTTGGAATGTGAATTGGAACGAAATCGCCAATAGATAAGACCATTTTACAATTTGGGCCCAAGTTAGAAGCAGAGCCTAAGGTGTAAATTATCGATAGTCCATATCTCGGAAACTATAAGAGATAATGCAGTTTCGCAACCGGCAATGTAATTAGCATACCGAATATTACTTGGAATGTGAATTGGGACGAAATCGCCAATAGATAAGACCATTTTACAATTTGGGCCCAAGTTAGAAGTAGAGCCTAAGGTGTAAATTATCGATAGTCCATATCTCGGAAACTATAAAAGATAATGCAATTTGGCAACCGGCAATGTAATTAGCATGCCGAATATTACTTGGAATGTGAATTGGAACGAAATCGCCAATAGATAAGACCATTTTACAATTTGGGCCCAAGTTAGAAGCAGAGCCTAAGGTGTAAATTATCGATAGTCCATATCTGGGAAACTATAAAGGATAATGCAATTTAGCAACCGGCAATGTAATTAGCATGCCGAATATTACTTGGAATGTGAATTGGAACGAAATCGCCAATAGATAAGACCATTTTACAATTTGGGCCCAAGTTAGAAGCAGAGCCTAAGGTGTAAATTATCGATAGTCCATATCTCGGAAACTATAAGAGATAATGCAATTTGGCAACCGGCAATGTAATTATCATGCCGAATATTACTTGGAATGTGAATTGGAACGAAATCGCCAATAGATAAGACCATTTTACAATTTGGGCCCAAGTTAGAAGCAGAGCCTAAGGTGTAAATTATCTATAGTAAATATCTCGGAAACTATAAGAGATAATGCAATTTGGCAACCGGCAATGTAATTAGCATGCCGAATATTACTTGGAATGTGAATTGGAACGAAATCGCCAATAGGTAAGGCCATTTTACAATTTGGGCCCAAGTTAGAAGCAGAGCCTAAGGTGTAAATTATCGATAGTCCATATCTCGGAAACTATAAGAGATAATGCAAATTGGCAACCGGCAATGTAATTAGCATGCCGAATATTACTTGGAATGTGAATTGGAACGAAATCGCCATTAGATAAGGCCATTTTACAATTTGGGCCCAAGTTAGAAGCAGAGCCTAAGGTGTAAATTATCGATAGTCCATATCTCGGAAACTATAAAAGATAATGCAATTTGGCAACCGGCAATGTAATTAGCATGCCGAATATTGCTTGGAATGTGAATTGGAACGAAATCGCCAATAGATAAGACCATTTTACAATTTGGGCCCAAGTTAGAAGCAGAGCCTAAGGTGTAAATTATTGATAGTCCATATCTCGGAAACTATAAGAGATAATGCAATTTCGCAACCGGCAATGTAATTAACATGCCGAATATTACTTGGAGTGTGAATTGGAACGAAATCGCCAATAGATAAGACCATTTTACAATTTGGGCCCAAGTTAGAAGCAGAGCCTAAGGTGTAAATTATCGATAGTCCGTATCTCGGAAACTATAAGAGATAATGCAATTTGGCAACCGGCAATGTAATTAGCATGCCGAATATTACTTGGAATGTGAATTGGAACGAAATCGCCAATAGATAAGACCATTTTACAATTTGGGCCCAAGTTAGAAGCAGAGCCTAAGGTGTAAATTATCGATAGTCCATATCTCGGAAACTATAAGAGATAATGCAATTTGGCAACCGGCAATGTAATTAGCATGCCGAATATTACTTGGAATTTGAATTGGAACGAAATCGCCAATAGATAAGACCATTTTACAACTTGGGCCCAAGTTAGAAGCAGAGCCTAAGGTGTAAATTATCGATAGTCCATATCTCGGAAACTATAAGAGATAATGCAATTTGGCAACCGGCAATGTAATTAGCATGCCGAATATTACTTGGAATGTGAATTGGAACGAAATCGCCAATAGATAAGACCATTTTACAATTTGGGCCCAAGTTAGAAGCAGAGCCTAAGGTGTAAATTGTCGATAGTCCATATCTCGGAAACTATAAGAGATAATGCAATTTGGCAACCGGCAATGTAATTAGCATGCCGAATATTACTTGGAATGTGAATTGGAACGAAATCGCCAATAGATAAGACCATATTACAATTTGGGCCCAAGTTAGAAGCAGAGCCTAAGGTGTAAATTATCGATAGTCCATATCTCGGAAACTATAAGAGATAATGCAATTTGGCAACCGGCAATGTAATTAGCATGCCGAATATTACTTGGAATGTGAATTGGAACGAAATCGCCAATAGATAAGACCATTTTACAATTTGGGCCCAAGTTAGAAGCAGAGCCTAAGGTGTAAATTATCGATAGTCCATATCTCGGAAACTATAAGATATAATGCAATTTGGCAACCGGCAATGTAATTAGCATGCCGTATATTACTTGGAATGTGAATTGGAACGAAATCGCCAATAGGTAAGACCATTTTACAATTTGGGCCCAAGTTAGAAGCAGAGCCTAAGGTGTAAATTATCGATAGTCCATATCTCGGAAACTATAAGAGATAATTCAATTTGGCCACCGGCAATGTAATTAGCATGCCGAATATTACTTGGTATGTGAATTGGAACGAAATCGCCAACAGATAAGACCATTTTACAATTTGGGCCCAAGTTAGAAGCAGAGCCTAAGGTGTAAATTATCGATAGTCCATATCTCGGAAACTATAAGAGATAATGCAATTTGGCAACCGGCAATGTAATTAGCATGCCGAATATTACTTGGAATGTGAATTGGAACGAAATCGCCAATAGATAAGGCCATTTTACAATTTGGGCCCAAGTTAGAAGCAGAGCCTAAGGTGTAAATTATCGATAGTCCATATCTCGGAAACTATAAGAGATAATGCAATTTGGCAACCGGCAATGTAATTAGCATGCCGAATATTACTTGGAATGTGAATTGGAACGAAATCGTCAATAGATAAGACCATTTTACAATTTGGGCCCAAGTTAGAAGCAGAGCCTAAGGTGTAAATTATCGATAGTCCATATCTCGGAAACTAAAAGAGATAATGCAATTTGGCAACCGGCAATGTAATTAGCATGCCGAATATTACTTGGAATGTGAATTGGAACGAAATCGCCAATAGATAAGACCATTTTACAATTTGGGCCCAAGTTAGAAGCAGAGCCTAAGGTGTAAATAATCGATAGTCCATATCTCGGAAACTATAAGAGATAATGCAGTTTCGCAACCGGCAATGTAATTAGCATGCCGAATATTACTTGGAATGTGAATTGGGACGAAATCGCCAATAGATAAGACCATTTTACTATTTGGGCCCAAGTTAGAAGCAGAGCCTAAGGTGTAAATTATCGATAGTCCATATCTCGGAAACTATAAGAGATAATGCAATTTGGCAACCGGCAATGTAATTAGCATGCCGAATATTACTTGGAATGTGAATTGGAACGAAATCGCCAATAGATAAGACCATTTTACAATTTGGGCCCAAGTTAGAAGCAGAGCCTAAGGTGTAAATTATCGATAGTCCATATCTCGGAAACTATAAGAGATAATGCAATTTGGCAACCGGCAATGTAATTAGCATGCCGAATACCACTTGGAATGTGAATTGGAACGAAATCGCCAATAGATAAGACCATTTTACAATTTGGGCCCAAGTTAGAAGCAGAGCCTAAGGTGTAAATTATCGATAGTCCATATCTCGGAAACTATAAGAGATAATTCAATTTGGCAACCGGTAATGTAATTAGCATGCCGAATATTACTTGGAATGTGAATTGGAACGAAATCGCCAATAGATAAGACCATTTTACAATTTGGGCCCAAGTTAGAAGCAGAGCCTAAGGTGTAAATTATCGATAGTCCATATCTCGGAAACTAAAAGAGATAATGCAATTTGGCAACCGGCAATGTAATTAGCATGCCGAATATTACTTGGAATGTGAATTGGAACGAAATCGCCAATAGATAAGACCATTTTACAATTTGGGCCCAAGTTAGAAGCAGAGCCTAAGGTGTAAATTATCGATAGTCCATATCTCGGAAACTATAAGAGATAATGCAGTTTCGCAACCGGCAATGTAATTAGCATGCCGAATATTACTTGGAATGTGAATTGGGACGAAATCGCCAATAGATAAGACCATTTTACAATTTGGGCCCAAGTTAGAAGCAGAGCCTAAGGTGTAAATTATCGATAGTCCATATCTCGGAAACTATAAGAGATAATGCAATTTGGCAACCGGCAATGTAATTAGCATGCCGAATACTACTTGGAATGTGAATTGGAACGAAATCGCGAATAGATAAGACCATTTTACAGTTTGGGCCCAAGTTAGAAGCAGAGCCTAAGGTTAAAAATTATCGATAGTCCATATCTCGGAAACTATAAGAGATAATGCAATTTGGGAACCCGCAATGTAATTAGCATGCCGAATATTACTTGGAATGTGAATTGGAACGAAATCGCCAATAGAGAAGACCATTTTACAATTTGGGCCCAAGTTAGAAGCAGAGCCTAAGGTGTAAATTATCGATAGTCCATATCTCGGAAACTATAAGAGATAATGCAATTTGGCAACCGGCAATGTAATTAGCATGCCGAATATTACTTGGAATGTGAATTGGAACGAAATCGCCAATAGATAAGACCATTTTACAATTTGGGCCCAAGTTAGGAGCAGAGCCTAAGGTGTAAATTATCGATAGTCCATATCTCGGAAACTATAAGAGATAATGCAATTTGGCAACCGGCAATGTAATTAGCATGCCGAATATTACTTGGAATGTGAATTGGAACGAAATCGCCAATAGATAAGACCATTTTACAATTTGGGCCCAAGTTAGAAGCAGAGCCTAAGGTGTAAATTATCCATAGTCCATATCGCGGAAACTATAAGAGATAATGCAATTTGGCAACCGGCAATGTAATTAGCATGCCGAATGTTACTTGGAATGTGAATTGGAACGGAATCGCCAATTGATAAGACCATTTTACAATTTGGGCCCAAGTTAGAAGCAGAGCCTAAGGTGTAAATTATTGATAGTCCATATCTCGGAAACTATAAGAGATAGTGCAATTTCGCAACCGGCAATGTAATTAACATGCCGAATATTACTTGGAGTGTGAATTGGAACGAAATCGCCAATAGATAAGACCATTTTACAATTTGGGCCCAAGTTAGAAGCAGAGCCTAAGGTGTAAATTATCGATAGTCCGTATCTCGGAAACTATAAGAGATAATGCAATTTGGCAACCGGCAATGAAATTAGCATGCCGAATGTTACTTGGAATGTGAATTATAACGAAATCGCCAATAGATAAGACCATTTTACAATTTGGGCCCAAGTTAGAAGCAGAGCCTAAGGTGTAAATTATCGATAGTCCATATCTCGGAAACTATAAGAGATAATGCAATTTGGCAACCGGCAATGTAATTAGCATGCCGAATATTACTTGGAATGTGAATTGGAACGAAATCGCCAATAGATAAGACCATTTTACAACTTGGGCCCAAGTTAGAAGCAGAGCCTAAGGTGTAAATTATCGATAGTCCATATCTCGGAAACTATAAGAGATAATGCAATTTGGCAAACGGCAATGTAATTAGCATGCCGAATATTACTTGAAATGTGAATTGGAACGAAATCGCCAATAGATAAGACCATTTTACAATTTGGGCCCAAGTTAGAAGCAGAGCCTAAGGTGTAAATTGTCGATAGTCCATATCTCGGAAACTATAAGAGATAATGCAATTTGGCAACCGGCAATGTAATTAGCATGCCGAATATTACTTGGAATGTGAATTGGAACGAAATCGCCAATAGATAAGACCATATTACAATTTGGGCCCAAGTTAGAAGCAGAGCCTAAGGTGTAAATTATCGATAGTCCATATCTCGGAAACTATAAGAAATAATGCAATTTGGCAACCGGCAATGTAATTAGCATGCCGAATATTACTTGGAATGTGAATTGGAACGAAATCGCCAATAGATAAGACCATTTTACAATTTGGGCCCAAGTTAGAAGCAGAGCCTAAGGTGTAAATTATCGATAGTCCATATCTCGGAAACTATAAGATATAATGCAATTTGGCAACCGGCAATGTAATTAGCATGCCGAATATTACTTGGAATGTGAATTGGAACGAAATCGCCAATAGGTAAGACCATTTTACAATTTGGGCCCAAGTTAGAAGCAGAGCCTAAGGTGTAAATTATCGATAGTCCATATCTCGGAAACTATAAGAGATAATTCAATTTGGCCACCGGCAATGTAATTAGCATGCCGAATATTACTTGGAATGTGAATTGGAACGAAATCGCCAATAGATAAGACCATTTTACAATTTGGGCCCAAGTTAGAAGCAGAGCCTAAGGTGTAAATTATCGATAGTCCATATCTCGGAAACTATAAGAGATAATGCAATTTGGCAACCGGCAATGTAATTAGCATGCCGAATATTACTTGGAATGTGAATTGGAACGAAATCGCCAATAGATAAGGCCATTTTACAATTTGGGCCCAAGTTAGAAGCAGAGCCTAAGGTGTAAATTATCGATAGTCCATATCTCGGAAACTATAAGAGATAATGCAATTTGGCAACCGGCAGTGTAATTAGCATGCCGAATATTACTTGGAATGTGAATTGGAACGAAATCGCCAATAGATAAGACCATTTTACAATTTGGGCCCAAGTTAGAAGCAGAGCCTAAGGTGTAAATTATCGATAGTCCATATCTCGGAAACTAAAAGAGATAATGCAATTTGGCAACCGGCAATGTAATTAGCATGCCGAATATTACTTGGAATGTGAATTGGAACGAAATCGCCAATAGATAAGACCATTTTACAATTTGGGCCCAAGTTAGAAGCAGAGCCTAAGGTGTAAATTATCGATAGTCCATATCTCGGAAACTATAAGAGATAATGCAGTTTCGCAACCGGCAATGTAATTAGCATGCCGAATATTACTTGGAATGTGAATTGGAACGAAATCGCCAATAGATAAGACCATTTTACAATTTGGGCCCAAGTTAGAAGCAGAGCCTAAGGTGTAAATTATCGATAGTCCATATCTCGGAAACTATAAGAGATAATGCAATTTGGCAACCGGCAATGTAATTAGCATGCCGAATACCACTTGGAATGTGAATTGGAACGAAATCGCCAATAGATAAGACCATTTTACAATTTGGGCCCAAGTTAGAAGCAGAGCCTAAGGTGTAAATTATCGATAGTCCATATCTCGGAAACTATAAGAGATAATTCAATTTGGCAACCGGCAATGTAATTAGCATGCCGAATATTACTTGGAATGTGAATTGGAACGAAATCGCCAATAGATAAGACCATTTTACAATTTGGGCCCCAAGTTAGAAGCAGAGCCTAAGGTGTAAATTATCGATAGTCCATATCTCGGAAACTAAAAGAGATAATGCAATTTGGCAACCGGCAATGTAATTAGCATGCCGAATATTACTTGGAATGTGAATTGGAACGAAATCGCCAATAGATAAGACCATTTTACAATTTGGGCCCAAGTTAGAAGCAGAGCCTAAGGTGTAAATTATCGATAGTCCATATCTCGGAAACTATAAGAGATAATGCAGTTTCGCAACCGGCAATGTAATTAGCATGCCGAATATTACTTGGAATGTGAATTGGGACGAAATCGCCAATAGATAAGACCATTTTACAATTTGGGCCCAAGTTAGAAGCAGAGCCTAAGGTGTAAATTATCGATAGTCCATATCTCGGAAACTATAAGAGATAATGCAATTTGGCAACCGGCAATGTAATTAGCATGCCGAATATTACTTGGAATGTGAATTGGAACGAAATCGCCAATAGATAAGACCATTTTACAATTTGGGCCCAAGTTAGAAGCAGAGCCTAAGGTGTAAATTATCGATAGTCCATATCTCGGAAACTATAAGAGATAATGCAATTTGGCAACCGGCAATGTAATTAGCATGCCGAATACCACTTGGAATGTGAATTGGAACGAAATCGCCAATAGATAAGACCATTTTACAATTTGGGCCCAAGTTAGAAGCAGAGCCTAAGGTGTAAATTATCGATAGTCCATATCTCGGAAACTATAAGAGATAATTCAATTTGGCAACCGGCAATGTAATTAGCATGCCGAATATTACTTGGAATGTGAATTGGAACGAAATCGCCAATAGATAAAACCATTTTACAATTTGGGCCCAAGTTAGAAGCAGAGCCTAAGGTGTAAATTATCGATAGTCCATATCTCGGAAACTATAAGAGATAATGCAATTTGGCAACCGGCAATGTAATTAGCATGCCGAATATTACTTGGAATGTGAATTGGAACGAAATCGCCAATAGATAAGACGATTTTACAATTTGGGCCCAAGTTAGAAGCAGAGCCTAAGGTGTAAATTACCGATAGTCCATATCTCGGAAACTATAAGAGATAATGCAATTTGGCAACCGGCAATGTAATTAGCATGCCGAATATTACTTGGAATGTGAATTGGAATGAAATCGCCAATAGATAAGACCATTTTACAATTTGGGCCCAAGTTAGAAGCAGAGCCTAAGGTGTAAATTATCGATAGTCCATATCTCGGAAACTATAAGAGATAATGCAATTTGGCAACCGGCAATGTAATTAGCATGCCGAATATTACTTGGAATGTGAATTGGAACGAAATCGCCAATAGATAAGACCATTTTACAATTTGGGCCCAAGTTAGAAGCAGAGCCTAAGGTGTAAATTATCGATAGTCCATATCTCGGAAACTATAAGAGATAATGCAATTTGGCAACCGGCAATGTAATTAGCATGCCGAATATTACTTGGAATGTGAATTGGAATGAAATCGCCAATAGATAAGACCATTTTACAATTTGGGCCCAAGTTAGAAGCAGAGCCTAAGGTGTAAATTATCCATAGTCCATATCTCGGAAACTATAAGAGATAATGCAATTTGGCAACTGGCAATGTAATTAGCATGCCGAATACCACTTGGAATGTGAATTGGAACGAAATCGCCAATAGATAAGACCATTTTACAATTTGGGCCCAAGTTAGAAGCAGAGCCTAAGGTGTAAATTATCGATAGTCCATATCTCGGAAACTATAAGAGATAATTCAATTTGGCAACCGGCAATGTAATTAGCATGCCGAATATTACTTGGAATGTGAATTGGAACGAAATCGCCAATAGATAAGACCATTTTACAATTTGGGCCCAAGTTAGAAGCAGAGCCTAAGGTGTAAATTGTCGATAGTCCATATCTCGGAAACTATAAGAGATAATGCAATTTGGCAACCGGCAATGTAATTAGCATGCCGAATATTACTTGGAATGTGAATTGGAACGAAATCGCCAATAGATAAGACCATATTACAATTTGGGCCCAAGTTAGAAGCAGAGCCTAAGGTGTAAATTATCGATAGTCCATATCTCGGAAACTATAAGAGATAATGCAATTTGGCAACCGGCAATGTAATTAGCATGCCGAATATTACTTGGAATGTGAATTGGAACGAAATCGCCAATAGATAAGACCATTTTACAATTTGGGCCCAAGTTAGAAGCAGAGCCTAAGGTGTAAATTGTCGATAGTCCATATCTCGGAAACTATAAGAGATAATGCAATTTGGCAACCGGCAATGTAATTAGCATGCCGAATATTACTTGGAATGTGAATTGGAACGAAATCGCCAATAGATAAGACCATTTTACAATTTGGGCCCAAGTTAGAAGCAGAGCCTAAGGTGTAAATTGTCGATAGTCCATATCTCGGAAACTATAAGAGATAATGCAATTTGGCAACCGGCAATGTAATTAGCATGCCGAATATTACTTGGAATGTGAATTGGAACGAAATCGCCAATAGATAAGACCATTTTACAATTTGGGCCCAAGTTAGAAGCAGAGCCTAAGGTGTAAATTGTCGATAGTCCATATCTCGGAAACTATAAGAGATAATGCAATTTGGCAACCGGCAATGTAATTAGCATGCCGAATATTACTTGGAATGTGAATTGGAACGAAATCGCCAATAGATAAGACCATATTACAATTTGGGCCCAAGTTAGAAGCAGAGCCTAAGGTGTAAATTATCGATAGTCCATATCTCGGAAACTATAAGAGATAATGCAATTTGGCAACCGGCAATGTAATTAGCATGCCGAATATTACTTGGAATGTGAATTGGAACGAAATCGCCAATAGATAAGACCATTTTACAATTTGGGCCCAAGTTAGAAGCAGAGCCTAAGGTGTAAATTATCGATAGTCCATATCTCGGAAACTATAAGATATAATGCAATTTGGCAACCGGCAATGTAATTAGCATGCCGTATATTACTTGGAATGTGAATTGGAACGAAATCGCCAATAGGTAAGACCATTTTACAATTTGGGCCCAAGTTAGAAGCAGAGCCTAAGGTGTAAATTATCGATAGTCCATATCTCGGAAACTATAAGAGATAATTCAATTTGGCCACCGGCAATGTAATTAGCATGCCGAATATTACTTGGTATGTGAATTGGAACGAAATCGCCAACAGATAAGACCATTTTACAATTTGGGCCCAAGTTAGAAGCAGAGCCTAAGGTGTAAATTATCGATAGTCCATATCTCGGAAACTATAAGAGATAATGCAATTTGGCAACCGGCAATGTAATTAGCATGCCGAATATTACTTGGAATGTGAATTGGAACGAAATCGCCAATAGATAAGGCCATTTTACAATTTGGGCCCAAGTTAGAAGCAGAGCCTAAGGTGTAAATTATCGATAGTCCATATCTCGGAAACTATAAGAGATAATGCAATTTGGCAACCGGCAATGTAATTAGCATGCCGAATATTACTTGGAATGTGAATTGGAACGAAATCGTCAATAGATAAGACCATTTTACAATTTGGGCCCAAGTTAGAAGCAGAGCCTAAGGTGTAAATTATCGATAGTCCATATCTCGGAAACTAAAAGAGATAATGCAATTTGGCAACCGGCAATGTAATTAGCATGCCGAATATTACTTGGAATGTGAATTGGAACGAAATCGCCAATAGATAAGACCATTTTACAATTTGGGCCCAAGTTAGAAGCAGAGCCTAAGGTGTAAATAATCGATAGTCCATATCTCGGAAACTATAAGAGATAATGCAGTTTCGCAACCGGCAATGTAATTAGCATGCCGAATATTACTTGGAATGTGAATTGGGACGAAATCGCCAATAGATAAGACCATTTTACTATTTGGGCCCAAGTTAGAAGCAGAGCCTAAGGTGTAAATTATCGATAGTCCATATCTCGGAAACTATAAGAGATAATGCAATTTGGCAACCGGCAATGTAATTAGCATGCCGAATATTACTTGGAATGTGAATTGGAACGAAATCGCCAATAGATAAGACCATTTTACAATTTGGGCCCAAGTTAGAAGCAGAGCCTAAGGTGTAAATTATCGATAGTCCATATCTCGGAAACTATAAGAGATAATGCAATTTGGCAACCGGCAATGTAATTAGCATGCCGAATACCACTTGGAATGTGAATTGGAACGAAATCGCCAATAGATAAGACCATTTTACAATTTGGGCCCAAGTTAGAAGCAGAGCCTAAGGTGTAAATTATCGATAGTCCATATCTCGGAAACTATAAGAGATAATTCAATTTGGCAACCGGTAATGTAATTAGCATGCCGAATATTACTTGGAATGTGAATTGGAACGAAATCGCCAATAGATAAGACCATTTTACAATTTGGGCCCAAGTTAGAAGCAGAGCCTAAGGTGTAAATTATCGATAGTCCATATCTCGGAAACTAAAAGAGATAATGCAATTTGGCAACCGGCAATGTAATTAGCATGCCGAATATTACTTGGAATGTGAATTGGAACGAAATCGCCAATAGATAAGACCATTTTACAATTTGGGCCCAAGTTAGAAGCAGAGCCTAAGGTGTAAATTATCGATAGTCCATATCTCGGAAACTATAAGAGATAATGCAGTTTCGCAACCGGCAATGTAATTAGCATGCCGAATATTACTTGGAATGTGAATTGGGACGAAATCGCCAATAGATAAGACCATTTTACAATTTGGGCCCAAGTTAGAAGCAGAGCCTAAGGTGTAAATTATCGATAGTCCATATCTCGGAAACTATAAGAGATAATGCAATTTGGCAACCGGCAATGTAATTAGCATGCCGAATACTACTTGGAATGTGAATTGGAACGAAATCGCGAATAGATAAGACCATTTTACAGTTTGGGCCCAAGTTAGAAGCAGAGCCTAAGGTTAAAAATTATCGATAGTCCATATCTCGGAAACTATAAGAGATAATGCAATTTGGGAACCCGCAATGTAATTAGCATGCCGAATATTACTTGGAATGTGAATTGGAACGAAATCGCCAATAGAGAAGACCATTTTACAATTTGGGCCCAAGTTAGAAGCAGAGCCTAAGGTGTAAATTATCGATAGTCCATATCTCGGAAACTATAAGAGATAATGCAATTTGGCAACCGGCAATGTAATTAGCATGCCGAATATTACTTGGAATGTGAATTGGAACGAAATCGTCAATAGATAAGACCATTTTACAATTTGGGCCCAAGTTAGAAGCAGAGCCTAAGGTGTAAATTATCGATAGTCCATATCTCGGAAACTAAAAGAGATAATGCAATTTGGCAACCGGCAATGTAATTAGCATGCCGAATATTACTTGGAATGTGAATTGGAACGAAATCGCCAATAGATAAGACCATTTTACAATTTGGGCCCAAGTTAGAAGCAGAGCCTAAGGTGTAAATAATCGATAGTCCATATCTCGGAAACTATAAGAGATAATGCAGTTTCGCAACCGGCAATGTAATTAGCATGCCGAATATTACTTGGAATGTGAATTGGGACGAAATCGCCAATAGATAAGACCATTTTACTATTTGGGCCCAAGTTAGAAGCAGAGCCTAAGGTGTAAATTATCGATAGTCCATATCTCGGAAACTATAAGAGATAATGCAATTTGGCAACCGGCAATGTAATTAGCATGCCGAATATTACTTGGAATGTGAATTGGAACGAAATCGCCAATAGATAAGACCATTTTACAATTTGGGCCCAAGTTAGAAGCAGAGCCTAAGGTGTAAATTATCGATAGTCCATATCTCGGAAACTATAAGAGATAATGCAATTTGGCAACCGGCAATGTAATTAGCATGCCGAATACCACTTGGAATGTGAATTGGAACGAAATCGCCAATAGATAAGACCATTTTACAATTTGGGCCCAAGTTAGAAGCAGAGCCTAAGGTGTAAATTATCGATAGTCCATATCTCGGAAACTATAAGAGATAATTCAATTTGGCAACCGGTAATGTAATTAGCATGCCGAATATTACTTGGAATGTGAATTGGAACGAAATCGCCAATAGATAAGACCATTTTACAATTTGGGCCCAAGTTAGAAGCAGAGCCTAAGGTGTAAATTATCGATAGTCCATATCTCGGAAACTAAAAGAGATAATGCAATTTGGCAACCGGCAATGTAATTAGCATGCCGAATATTACTTGGAATGTGAATTGGAACGAAATCGCCAATAGATAAGACCATTTTACAATTTGGGCCCAAGTTAGAAGCAGAGCCTAAGGTGTAAATTATCGATAGTCCATATCTCGGAAACTATAAGAGATAATGCAGTTTCGCAACCGGCAATGTAATTAGCATGCCGAATATTACTTGGAATGTGAATTGGGACGAAATCGCCAATAGATAAGACCATTTTACAATTTGGGCCCAAGTTAGAAGCAGAGCCTAAGGTGTAAATTATCGATAGTCCATATCTCGGAAACTATAAGAGATAATGCAATTTGGCAACCGGCAATGTAATTAGCATGCCGAATACTATTTGGAATGTGAATTGGAACGAAATCGCGAATAGATAAGACCATTTTACAGTTTGGGCCCAAGTTAGAAGCAGAGCCTAAGGTTAAAAATTATCGATAGTCCATATCTCGGAAACTATAAGAGATAATGCAATTTGGGAACCCGCAATGTAATTAGCATGCCGAATATTACTTGGAATGTGAATTGGAACGAAATCGCCAATAGAGAAGACCATTTTACAATTTGGGCCCAAGTTAGAAGCAGAGCCTAAGGTGTAAATTATCGATAGTCCATATCTCGGAAACTATAAGAGATAATGCAATTTGGCAACCGGCAATGTAATTAGCATGCCGAATATTACTTGGAATGTGAATTGGAACGAAATCGCCAATAGATAAGACCATTTTACAATTTGGGCCCAAGTTAGGAGCAGAGCCTAAGGTGTAAATTATCGATAGTCCATATCTCGGAAACTATAAGAGATAATGCAATTTGGCAACCGGCAATGTAATTAGCATGCCGAATATTACTTGGAATGTGAATTGGAACGAAATCGCCAATAGATAAGACCATTTTACAATTTGGGCCCAAGTTAGAAGCAGAGCCTAAGGTGTAAATTATCCATAGTCCATATCGCGGAAACTATAAGAGATAATGCAATTTGGCAACCGGCAATGTAATTAGCATGCCGAATGTTACTTGGAATGTGAATTGGAACGGAATCGCCAATTGATAAGACCATTTTACAATTTGGGCCCAAGTTAGAAGCAGAGCCTAAGGTGTAAATTATTGATAGTCCATATCTCGGAAACTATAAGAGATAGTGCAATTTCGCAACCGGCAATGTAATTAACATGCCGAATATTACTTGGAGTGTGAATTGGAACGAAATCGCCAATAGATAAGACCATTTTACAATTTGGGCCCAAGTTAGAAGCAGAGCCTAAGGTGTAAATTATCGATAGTCCGTATCTCGGAAACTATAAGAGATAATGCAATTTGGCAACCGGCAATGAAATTAGCATGCCGAATGTTACTTGGAATGTGAATTATAACGAAATCGCCAATAGATAAGACCATTTTACAATTTGGGCCCAAGTTAGAAGCAGAGCCTAAGGTGTAAATTATCGATAGTCCATATCTCGGAAACTATAAGAGATAATGCAATTTGGCAACCGGCAATGTAATTAGCATGCCGAATATTACTTGGAATGTGAATTGGAACGAAATCGCCAATAGATAAGACCATTTTACAACTTGGGCCCAAGTTAGAAGCAGAGCCTAAGGTGTAAATTATCGATAGTCCATATCTCGGAAACTATAAGAGATAATGCAATTTGGCAAACGGCAATGTAATTAGCATGCCGAATATTACTTGAAATGTGAATTGGAACGAAATCGCCAATAGATAAGACCATTTTACAATTTGGGCCCAAGTTAGAAGCAGAGCCTAAGGTGTAAATTGTCGATAGTCCATATCACGGAAACTATAAGAGATAATGCAATTTGGCAACCGGCAATGTAATTAGCATGCCGAATATTACTTGGAATGTGAATTGGAACGAAATCGCCAATAGATAAGACCATATTACAATTTGGGCCCAAGTTAGAAGCAGAGCCTAAGGTGTAAATTATCGATAGTCCATATCTCGGAAACTATAAGAAATAATGCAATTTGGCAACCGGCAATGTAATTAGCATGCCGAATATTACTTGGAATGTGAATTGGAACGAAATCGCCAATAGATAAGACCATTTTACAATTTGGGCCCAAGTTAGAAGCAGAGCCTAAGGTGTAAATTATCGATAGTCCATATCTCGGAAACTATAAGATATAATGCAATTTGGCAACCGGCAATGTAATTAGCATGCCGAATATTACTTGGAATGTGAATTGGAACGAAATCGCCAATAGGTAAGACCATTTTACAATTTGGGCCCAAGTTAGAAGCAGAGCCTAAGGTGTAAATTATCGATAGTCCATATCTCGGAAACTATAAGAGATAATTCAATTTGGCCACCGGCAATGTAATTAGCATGCCGAATATTACTTGGAATGTGAATTGGAACGAAATCGCCAATAGATAAGACCATTTTACAATTTGGGCCCAAGTTAGAAGCAGAGCCTAAGGTGTAAATTATCGATAGTCCATATCTCGGAAACTATAAGAGATAATGCAATTTGGCAACCGGCAATGTAATTAGCATGCCGAATATTACTTGGAATGTGAATTGGAACGAAATCGCCAATAGATAAGGCCATTTTACAATTTGGGCCCAAGTTAGAAGCAGAGCCTAAGGTGTAAATTATCGATAGTCCATATCTCGGAAACTATAAGAGATAATGCAATTTGGCAACCGGCAGTGTAATTAGCATGCCGAATATTACTTGGAATGTGAATTGGAACGAAATCGCCAATAGATAAGACCATTTTACAATTTGGGCCCAAGTTAGAAGCAGAGCCTAAGGTGTAAATTATCGATAGTCCATATCTCGGAAACTAAAAGAGATAATGCAATTTGGCAACCGGCAATGTAATTAGCATGCCGAATATTACTTGGAATGTGAATTGGAACGAAATCGCCAATAGATAAGACCATTTTACAATTTGGGCCCAAGTTAGAAGCAGAGCCTAAGGTGTAAATTATCGATAGTCCATATCTCGGAAACTATAAGAGATAATGCAGTTTCGCAACCGGCAATGTAATTAGCATGCCGAATATTACTTGGAATGTGAATTGGAACGAAATCGCCAATAGATAAGACCATTTTACAATTTGGGCCCAAGTTAGAAGCAGAGCCTAAGGTGTAAATTATCGATAGTCCATATCTCGGAAACTATAAGAGATAATGCAATTTGGCAACCGGCAATGTAATTAGCATGCCGAATACCACTTGGAATGTGAATTGGAACGAAATCGCCAATAGATAAGACCATTTTACAATTTGGGCCCAAGTTAGAAGCAGAGCCTAAGGTGTAAATTATCGATAGTCCATATCTCGGAAACTATAAGAGATAATTCAATTTGGCAACCGGCAATGTAATTAGCATGCCGAATATTACTTGGAATGTGAATTGGAACGAAATCGCCAATAGATAAGACCATTTTACAATTTGGGCCCAAGTTAGAAGCAGAGCCTAAGGTGTAAATTATCGATAGTCCATATCTCGGAAACTAAAAGAGATAATGCAATTTGGCAACCGGCAATGTAATTAGCATGCCGAATATTACTTGGAATGTGAATTGGAACGAAATCGCCAATAGATAAGACCATTTTACAATTTGGGCCCAAGTTAGAAGCAGAGCCTAAGGTGTAAATTATCGATAGTCCATATCTCGGAAACTATAAGAGATAATGCAGTTTCGCAACCGGCAATGTAATTAGCATGCCGAATATTACTTGGAATGTGAATTGGGACGAAATCGCCAATAGATAAGACCATTTTACAATTTGGGCCCAAGTTAGAAGCAGAGCCTAAGGTGTAAATTATCGATAGTCCATATCTCGGAAACTATAAGAGATAATGCAATTTGGCAACCGGCAATGTAATTAGCATGCCGAATATTACTTGGAATGTGAATTGGAACGAAATCGCCAATAGATAAGACCATTTTACAATTTGGGCCCAAGTTAGAAGCAGAGCCTAAGGTGTAAATTATCGATAGTCCATATCTCGGAAACTATAAGAGATAATGCAATTTGGCAACCGGCAATGTAATTAGCATGCCGAATACCACTTGGAATGTGAATTGGAACGAAATCGCCAATAGATAAGACCATTTTACAATTTGGGCCCAAGTTAGAAGCAGAGCCTAAGGTGTAAATTATCGATAGTCCATATCTCGGAAACTATAAGAGATAATTCAATTTGGCAACCGGCAATGTAATTAGCATGCCGAATATTACTTGGAATGTGAATTGGAACGAAATCGCCAATAGATAAAACCATTTTACAATTTGGGCCCAAGTTAGAAGCAGAGCCTAAGGTGTAAATTATCGATAGTCCATATCTCGGAAACTATAAGAGATAATGCAATTTGGCAACCGGCAATGTAATTAGCATGCCGAATATTACTTGGAATGTGAATTGGAACGAAATCGCCAATAGATAAGACGATTTTACAATTTGGGCCCAAGTTAGAAGCAGAGCCTAAGGTGTAAATTACCGATAGTCCATATCTCGGAAACTATAAGAGATAATGCAATTTGGCAACCGGCAATGTAATTAGCATGCCGAATATTACTTGGAATGTGAATTGGAATGAAATCGCCAATAGATAAGACCATTTTACAATTTGGGCCCAAGTTAGAAGCAGAGCCTAAGGTGTAAATTATCGATAGTCCATATCTCGGAAACTATAAGAGATAATGCAATTTGGCAACCGGCAATGTAATTAGCATGCCGAATATTACTTGGAATGTGAATTGGAACGAAATCGCCAATAGATAAGACCATTTTACAATTTGGGCCCAAGTTAGAAGCAGAGCCTAAGGTGTAAATTATCGATAGTCCATATCTCGGAAACTATAAGAGATAATGCAATTTGGCAACCGGCAATGTAATTAGCATGCCGAATATTACTTGGAATGTGAATTGGAATGAAATCGCCAATAGATAAGACCATTTTACAATTTGGGCCCAAGTTAGAAGCAGAGCCTAAGGTGTAAATTATCCATAGTCCATATCTCGGAAACTATAAGAGATAATGCAATTTGGCAACTGGCAATGTAATTAGCATGCCGAATACCACTTGGAATGTGAATTGGAACGAAATCGCCAATAGATAAGACCATTTTACAATTTGGGCCCAAGTTAGAAGCAGAGCCTAAGGTGTAAATTATCGATAGTCCATATCTCGGAAACTATAAGAGATAATTCAATTTGGCAACCGGCAATGTAATTAGCATGCCGAATATTACTTGGAATGTGAATTGGAACGAAATCGCCAAGATAAGACCATTTTACAATTTGGGCCCAAGTTAGAAGCAGAGCCTAAGGTGTAAATTATCGATAGTCCATATCTCGGAGACTATAAGAGATAATGCAATTTGGCAACCGGCAATGTAATTAGCATGCCGAATATTACTTGGAATGTGAATTGGAACGAAATCGCCAATAGATAAGACCATTTTACAATTTGGGCCCAAGTTAGAAGCAGAGAATAAGGTGTAAATTATCGATAGTCCATATCTCGGAAACTATAAGAGATAATGCAATTTGGCAACCGGCAATGTAATTAGCATGCCGAATACCACTTGGAATGTGAATTGGAACGAAATCGCCAATAGATAAGACCATTTTACAATTTGGGCCCAAGTTAGAAGCAGAGCCTAAGGTGTAAATTATCGATAGTCCATATCTCGGAAACTATAAGAGATAATTCAATTTGGCAACCGGCAATGTAATTAGCATGCTGAATATTACTTGGAATGTGAATTGGAACGAACTCGCCAATAGATAAAACCATTTTACAATTTGGGCCCAAGTTAGAAGCAGAGCCTAAGGTGTAAATTATCGATAGTCCATATCTCGGAAACTATAAGAGATAATGCAATTTGGCAACCGGCAATGTAATTAGCATGCCGAATATTACTTGGAATGTGAATTGGAACGAAATCGCCAATAGATAAGACGATTTTACAATTTGGGCCCAAGTTAGAAGCAGAGCCTAAGGTGTAAATTACCGATAGTCCATATCTCGGAAACTATAAGAGATAATGCAATTTGGCAACCGGCAATGTAATTAGCATGCCGAATATTACTTGGAATGTGAATTGGAATGAAATCGCCAATAGATAAGACCATTTTACAATTTGGGCCCAAGTTAGAAGCAGAGCCTAAGGTGTAAATTATCGATAGTCCATATCTCGGAAACTATAAGAGATAATGCAATTTGGCAACCGGCAATGTAATTAGCATGCGGAATATTACTTGGAATGTGAATTGGAACGAAATCGCCAATAGATAAGACGATTTTACAATTTGGGCCCAAGTTAGAAGCAGAGCCTAAGGTGTAAATTACCGATAGTCCATATCTCGGAAACTATAAGTGATAATGCAATTTGGTAACCGGCAATGTAATTAGCATGCCGAATATTACTTGGAATGTGAATTGGAACGAAATCGCCAATAGATAAGACCATTTTACAATTTGGGCCCAAGTTAGAAGCAGAGCCTAAGGTGTAAATTATCGATAGTCCATATCTCGGAAACTATAAGAGATAATGCAATTTGGCAACCGGCAATGTAATTAGCATGCCGAATATTACTTGGAATGTGAATTGGAATGAAATCGCCAATAGATAAGACCATTTTACAATTTGGGCCCAAGTTAGAAGCAGAGCCTAAGATGTAAATTATCCATAGTCCATATCTCGGAAACTATAAGAGATAATGCAATTTGGCATCTGGCAATGTAATTAGCATGCCGAATATTACTTGGAATGTGAATTGGGACGAAATCGCCAATAGATAAGACCATTTTACAATTTGGGCCCAAGTTAGAAGCAGAGCCTAAGGTGTAAATTATCGATAGTCCATATCTCGGAAACTATAAGAGATAATGCAATTTGGCAACCGGCAATGTAATTAGCATGCCGAATAGTACTTGGAATGTGAATTGGAACGAAATCGCCAATAGATAAGACCATTTTACAGTTTGGGCCCAAGTTAGAAGCAGAGCCTAAGGTTAAAAATAATCGATAGTACATATCTCGGAAACTATAAGAGATAATGCAATTTGGGAACCGGCATTGTAATTAGCATGCCGAATATTACTTGGAATGTGAATTGGAACGAAATCGCCAATAGATAAGACCATTTTACAATTTGGGCCCAAGTTAGAAGCAGAGCCTAAGGTGTAAATTATCGATAGTCCATATCTCGGAAACTATAAGAGATAATGCAACTTGGCCACCGGCAATGTAATTAGCATGCCGAATATTACTTGGAATGTTAATTGGAACGAAATCGCCAATAGATAAGACCATTTTACAATTTGGGCCCAAGTTAGAAGCAGAGCCTAAGGTGTAAATTATCGATAGTCCATATCTCGGAAACTATAAGAGATAATGCAATTTGGCAACCGGCAATGTAATTAGCATGCCGAATATTACTTGGAATGTGAATTGGAACGAAATCGCCAATAGATAAGACCATTTTACAATTTGGGCCCAAGTTAGAAGCAGAGCCTAAGGTGTAAATTATCGATAGTCCATATCTCGGAAACTATAAGAGATAATGCAATTTGGCAACCGGCAATGTAATTAGCATGCCGAATACCACTTGGAATGTGAATTGGAACGAAATCGCCAATAGATAAGACCATTTTACAATTTGGGCCCAAGTTAGAAGCAGAGCCTAAGGTGTAAATTATCGATAGTCCATATCTCGGAAACTATAAGAGATAATTCAATTTGGCAACCGGCAATGTAATTAGCATGCCGAATATTACTTGGAATGTGAATTGGAACGAAATCGCCAATAGATAAAACCATTTTACAATTTGGGCCCAAGTTAGAAGCAGAGCCTAAGGTGTAAATTATCGATAGTCCATATCTCGGAAACTATAAGAGATAATGCAATTTGGCAACCGGCAATGTAATTAGCATGCCGAATATTACTTGGAATGTGAATTGGAACGAAATCGCCAATAGATAAGACGATTTTACAATTTGGGCCCAAGTTAGAAGCAGAGCCTAAGGTGTAAATTACCGATAGTCCATATCTCGGAAACTATAAGAGATAATGCAATTTGGCAACCGGCAATGTAATTAGCATGCCGAATATTACTTGGAATGTGAATTGGAATGAAATCGCCAATAGATAAGACCATTTTACAATTTGGGCCCAAGTTAGAAGCAGAGCCTAAGGTGTAAATTATCGATAGTCCATATCTCGGAAACTATAAGAGATAATGCAATTTGGCAACCGGCAATGTAATTAGCATGCCGAATATTACTTGGAATGTGAATTGGAACGAAATCGCCAATAGATAAGACGATTTTACAAATTGGGCCCAAGTTAGAAGCAGAGCCTAAGGTGTAAATTACCGATAGTCCATATCTCGGAAACTATAAGTGATAATGCAATTTGGTAACCGGCAATGTAATTAGCATGCCGAATATTACTTGGAATGTGAATTGGAACGAAATCGCCAATAGATAAGACCATTTTACAATTTGGGCCCAAGTTAGAAGCAGAGCCTAAGGTGTAAATTATCGATAGTCCATATCTCGGAAACTATAAGAGATAATGCAATTTGGCAACCGGCAATGTAATTAGCATGCCGAATATTACTTGGAATGTGAATTGGAATGAAATCGCCAATAGATAAGACCATTTTACAATTTGGGCCCAAGTTAGAAGCAGAGCCTAAGGTGTAAATTATCCATAGTCCATATCTCGGAAACTATAAGAGATAATGCAATTTGGCATCTGGCAATGTAATTAGCATGCCGAATATTACTTGGAATGTGAATTGGGACGAAATCGCCAATAGATAAGACCATTTTACAATTTGGGCCCAAGTTAGAAGCAGAGCCTAAGGTGTAAATTATCGATAGTCCATATCTCGGAAACTATAAGAGATAATGCAATTTGGCAACCGGCAATGTAATTAGCATGCCGAATAGTACTTGGAATGTGAATTGGAACGAAATCGCCAATAGATAAGACCATTTTACAGTTTGGGCCCAAGTTAGAAGCAGAGCCTAAGGTTAAAAATAATCGATAGTACATATCTCGGAAACTATAAGAGATAATGCAATTTGGGAACCGGCATTGTAATTAGCATGCCGAATATTACTTGGAATGTGAATTGGAACGAAATCGCCAATAGATAAGACCATTTTACAATTTGGGCCCAAGTTAGAAGCAGAGCCTAAGGTGTAAATTATCGATAGTCCATATCTCGGAAACTATAAGAGATAATGCAACTTGGCCACCGGCAATGTAATTAGCATGCCGAATATTACTTGGAATGTGAATTGGAACGAAATCGCCAATAGATAAGACCATTTTACAATTTGGGCCCAAGTTAGAAGCAGAGCCTAAGGTGTAAATTATCGATAGTCCATATCTCGGAAACTATAAGAGATAATGCAATTTGGCAACCGGCAATGTAATTAGCATGCCGAATATTACTTGGAATGTGAATTGGAACGAAATCGCCAATAGATAAGACCATTTTACAATTTGGGCCCAAGTTAGAAGCAGAGCCTAAGGTGTAAATTATCCATAGTCCATATCTCGGAAACTATAAGAGATAATGCAATTTGGCAACCGGCAATGTAATTAGCATGCCGAATATTACTTGGAATGTGAATTGGAACGAAATCGCCAATAGATAAGACCATTTTACAATTTGGGCCCAAGTTAGAAGCAGAGCCTAAGGTGTAAATTATCCATAGACCATATCTCGGAAACTATAAGAGATAATGCAATTTCGCAACCGGCAATGTAATTAGCATGCCGAATATTACTTGGAGTGTGAATTGGAACGAAATCGCCAATAGATAAGACCATTTTACAATTTGGGCCCAAGTTAGAAGCAGAGCCTAAGGTGTAAATTATCGATAGTCCGTATCTCGGAAACTATAAGAGATAATGCAATTTGGCAACCGGCAATGTAATTAGCATGCCGAATATTACTTGGAATGTGAATTGGAACGAAATCGCCAATAGATAAGACCATTTTACAATTTGGGCCCAAGTTAGAAGCAGAGCCTAAGGTGTAAATTATCGATAGTCCATATCTCGGAAACTATAAGAGATAATGCAATTTGGCAACCGGCAATGTAATTAGCATGCCGAATATTACTTGGAATGTGAATTGGAACGAAATCGCCAATAGATAAGACCATTTAACAATTTGGGCCCAAGTTAGAAGCAGAGCATAAGGTGTAAATTATCGATAGTCCATATCTCGGAAACTATAAGAGATAATGCAATTTGGCAAACCGGCAATGTAATTAGCATGCCGAATATTACTTGGAATGTGAATTGGAACGAAATCGCCAATAGATAAGACCATTTTACAATTTGGGCCCAAGTTAGAAGCAGAGCCTAAGGTGTAAATTATCGATAGTCCATATCTCGGAAACTATAAGAGATAATGCAATTTGGCAACCGGCAATGTAATTAGCATGCCTAATATTACTTGGAATGTGAATTGGAACGAAATCGCCAATAGGTAAGACCCTTTTACAATTTGGGACCAAGTTAGAAGCAGAGCCTAAGGTGTAAATTATCGATAGTCCATATCTCGGAAACTATAAGAGATAATTCAATTTGGCCACCGGCAAAGTAATTAGCATGCCGAATATTACTTGGAATGTGAATTGGAACGAAATCGCCAATAGATAAGACCATTTTACAATTTGGGCCCAAGTTAGAAGCAGAGCCTAAGCTGTAAATTATCGATAGTCCATATCTCGAAAACTATAAGAGATAATGCAATTTGGCAACCGCCAATGTAATTAGCATGCCGAATATTACTTGGAATGTGAATTGGAACGAAATCGCCAATAGATAAGGCCATTTTACAATTTGGGTCCAAGTTAGAAGCAGAGCCTAAGGTGTAAATTATCGATAGTCCATATCTCGGAAACTATAAGAGATAATGCAATTTGGCAACCGGCAATGTAATTAGCATGCCGAATATTACTTGGAAAGTGAATTGGAACGAAATCGCCAATAGATAAGACCATTTTACAATTTGGGCCCAAGTTAGAAGCAGAGCCTAAGGTGTAAATTATCGATAGTCCATATCTCGGAAACTAAAAGAGATAATGCAATTTGGCAACCGGCAATGTAATTAGCGTGCCGAATATTACTTGGGATGTGAATTGGAACGAAATCGCCAATAGATAAGACCATTTTACAATTTGGGCCCAAGTTAGAAGCAGAGCCTAAGGTGTAAATTATCGATAGTCCATATCTCGGAAACTATAAGAGATAATGCAGTTTCGCAACCGGCAATGTAATTAGCATGCCGAATATTACTTGGAATGTGAATTGGAACGAAATCGCCAATAGATAAGACCATTTTACAATTTGGGCCCAAGTTAGAAGCAGAGCCTAAGGTGTAAATTATCGATAGTCCATATCTGGGAAACTATAAGGGATAATGCAATTTGGCAACCGGCAATGTAATTAGCATGCCGAATATTACTTGGAATGTGAATTGGAACGAAATCGCCAATAGATAAGACCATTTTACAATTTGGGCCCAAGTTAGAAGCAGAGCCTAAGGTGCAAATTATCGATAGTCCATATCTCGGAAACTATAAGAGATAATGCAATTTGGCAACCGTCAATGTAATTATCATGCCGAATATTACTTGGAATGTGAATTGGAACGAAATCGCCAATAGATAAGACCATTTTACAATTTGGGCCCAAGTTAGAAGCAGAGCCTAAGGTGTAAATTATCTATAGTCCATATCTCGGAAACTATAAGAGATAATGCAATTTGGCAACCGGCAATGTAATTAGCATGCCGAATATTACTTGGAATGTGAATTGGAACGAAATCGCCAATAGATAAGACCATTTTACAATTTGGGCCCAAGTTAGAAGCAGAGCCTAAGGTGTAAATTATGGATAGTCCATATCTCGGAAACTATAAGAGATAATGCAATTTCGCAACCGGCAATGTAATTAGCATGCCGAATATTACTTGGAGTGTGAATTGGAACGAAATCGCCAATAGATAAGACCATTTTACAATTTGGGCCCAAGTTAGAAGCAGAGCCTAAGGTGTAAATTATCGATAGTCCGTATCTCGGAAACTATAAGAGATAATGCAATTTGGCAACCGGCAATGTAATTAGCATGTCGAATATTACTTGGAATGTGAATTGGAACGAAATCGCCAATAGATAAGACCATTTTACAATTTGGGCCCAAGTTAGAAGCAGAGCCTAAGGTGTAAATTATCGATAGTCCATATCTCGGAAACTATAAGAGATAATGCAATTTGGCAACCGGCAATGTAATTAGCATGCCGAATATTACTTGGAATGTGAATTGGAACGAAATCGCCAATAGATAATACCATTTAACAATTTGGGCCCAAGTTAGAAGCAGAGCCTAAGGTGTAAATTATCGATAGTCCATATCTCGGAAACTATAAGAGATAATGCAATTTGGCAACCGGCAATGTAATTAGCATGCCGAATATTACTTGGAATGTGAATTGGAACGAAATCGCCAATAGATAAGACCATTTTACAATTTGGGCCCAAGTTAGAAGCAGAGCCTAAGGTGTAAATTATCGATAGTCCATATCTCGGAAACTATAAGAGATAATTCAATTTGGCCACCGGCAAAGTAATTAGCATGCCGAATATTACTTGGAATGTGAATTGGAACGAAATCGCCAATAGATAAGACCATTTTACAATTTGGACCCAAGTTAGAAGCAGAGCCTAAGGTGTAAATTATCGATAGTCCATATCTCGGAAACTATAAGAGATAATGCAATTTGGCAACCGGCAATGTAATTAGCATGCCGAATATTACTTGGAATGTGAATTGGAACGAAATCGCCAATAGATAAGGCCATTTTACAATTTGGGCCCAAGTTAGAAGCAGAGCCTAAGGTGTAAATTATCGATAGTCCATATCTCGGAAACTATAAGAGATAATGCAATTTGGCAACCGGCAATGTAATTAGCATGCCGAATATTACTTGGAAAGTGAATTGGAACGAAATCGCCAATAGATAAGACCATTTTACAATTTGGGCCCAAGTTAGAAGCAGAGCCTAAGGTGTAAATTATCGATAGTCCATATCTCGGAAACTAAAAGAGATAATGCAATTTGGCAACCGGCAATGTAATTAGCGTGCCGAATATTACTTGGAATGTGAATTGGAACGAAATCGCCAATAGATAAGACCATTTTACAATTTGGGCCCAAGTTAGAAGCAGAGCCTAAGGTGTAAATTATCGATAGTCCATATCTCGGAAACTATAAGAGATAATGCAGTTTCGCAACCGGCAATGTAATTAGCATGCCGAATATTACTTGGAATGTGAATTGGGACGAAATCGCCAATAGATAAGACCATTTTACAATTTGGGCCCAAGTTAGAAGTAGAGCCTAAGGTGTAAATTATCGATAGTCCATATCTCGGAAACTATAAAAGATAATGCAATTTGGCAACCGGCAATGTAATTAGCATGCCGAATATTACTTGGAATGTGAATTGGAACGAAATCGCCAATAGATAAGACCATTTTACAATTTGGGCCCAAGTTAGAAGCAGAGCCTAAGGTGTAAATTATCGATAGTCCATATCTGGGAAACTATAAGGGATAATGCAATTTGGCAACCGGCAATGTAATTAGCATGCCGAATATTACTTGGAATGTGAATTGGAACGAAATCGCCAATAGATAAGACCATTTTACAATTTGGGCCCAAGTTAGAAGCAGAGCCTAAGGTGTAAATTATCGATAGTCCATATCTCGGAAACTATAAGAGATAATGCAATTTGGCAACCGGCAATGTAATTATCATGCCGAATATTACTTGGAATGTGAATTGGAACGAAATCGCCAATAGATAAGACCATTTTACAATTTGGGCCCAAGTTAGAAGCAGAGCCTAAGGTGTAAATTATCTATAGTCCATATCTCGGAAACTATAAGAGATAATGCAATTTTGCAACCGGCAATGTAATTAGCATGCCGAAAATTACTTGGAATGTGAATTGGAACGAAATCGCCAATAGGTAAGACCATTTTACAATTTGGGCCCAAGTTAGAAGCAGAGCTTAAGGTGTAAATTATCGATAGTCCATATCTCGGAAACTATAAGAGATAATGCAAATTGGCAACCAGCAATGTAATTAGCATACCGAATATTACTTGGAATGTGAATTGGAACGAAATCGCCATTAGATAAGGCCATTTTACAATTTGGGCCCAAGTTAGAAGCAGAGCCTAAGGTGTAAATTATCGATAGTCCATATCTCGGAAACTATAAAAGATAATGCAATTTGGCAACCGGCAATGTAATTAGCATGCCGAATATTGCTTGGAATGTGAATTGGAACGAAATCGCCAATAGATAAGACCATTTTACAATTTGGGCCCAAGTTAGAAGCAGAGCCTAAGGTGTAAATTATCGATAGTCCATATCTCGTAAACTATAAGAGATAATGCAACTTGGCCACCGGCAATGTAATTAGCATTCCGAATATTACTTGGAATGTGAATTGGAACGAAATCGCCAATAGATAAGACCATTTAACAATTTGGGCCCAAGTTAGAAGCAGAGCCTAAGGTGTAAATTATCGATAGTCCATATCTCGGAAACTATAAGAGATAATGCAATTTGGCAACCGGCAATGCAATTAGCATGCCGAATATTACTTGGAATGTGAATTGGAACGAAATCGCCAAAAGATATGACCATTTTACAATTTGGGCCCAAGTTAGAAGCAGAGCCTAAGGTGTAAATTATCGATAGTCCATATCTGGGAAACTATAAGGGATAATGCAATTTGGCAACCGGCAATGTAATTAGCATGCCGAATATTACTTGGAAATTGAATTGGAACGAAATCGCCAATAGATAAGGCCATTTTACAATTTGGGCCCAAGTTAGAAGCAGAGCCTAAGGTGTAAATTATCGATAGTCCATATCTCGGAAACTATAAGAGATAATGCAATTTGGCAACCGGCAATGTAATTAGCATGCCGAATATTACTTGGAATGTGAATTGGAACGAAATCGCCAATAGATAAGGCCATTTTACAATTTTGGCCCAAGTTAGAAGCAGAGTCTAAGGTGTAAATTATCGATAGTCCATATCTCGGAAACTATAAAAGATAATGCAATTTGGCAACCGGCAATGTAATTAGCATGCCGAATATTACTTTGAATGTGAATTGGAACGAAATCGCCAATAGATAAGACCATTTTACAATTTGGGCCCAAGTTAGAAGCAGAGCCTAAGGTGTAAATTATCGATAGTCCATATCTGGGAAACTATAAGGGATAATGCAATTTGGCAACCGGCAATGTAATTAGCATGCCGAATATTACTTGGAATGTGAATTGGAACGAAATCGCCAATAGATAAGACCATTTTACAATTTGGGCCCAAGTTAGAAGCAGAGCCTAAGGTGTAAATTATCGATAGTCCATATCTCGGAAACTATAAGAGATAATACAATTGGCAACCGGCAATGTATATAGCATGCCGAATATTACTTGGAATGTGAATTGGAACGAAATCGCCAATAGATAAGACCATTTTACAATTTGGGCCCAAGTTAGAGGCAGAGCCTAAGGTGTAAATTATCGATAGTCCATATCTCGTAAACTATAAGAGATAATGCAACTTGGCCACCGGCAATGTAATTAGCATGCCGAATATTACATGGAATGTGAATTGGAACGAAGTCGCCAATAGATAAGACCATTTAACAATTTGGGCCCAAGTTAGAAGCAGAGCCTAAGGTGTAAATTATAGATAGTCCATATCTCGGAAACTATAAGAGATAATGCAATTTGGCAACCGGCAATGTAAGTATCATGCCGAATATTACTTGGAATGTGAATTGGAACGAAATCGCCAATAGATAAGACCATTTTACAATTTGGGCCCAAGTTAGAAGCAGAGCCTAAGGTGTAAATTATCGATAGTCCATATCTCGGAAACTATAAGAGATAATGCAATTTGGCAACCGGCAATGTAATTAGCATGCCGAATATTACTTGGAATGTGAATTGGAACGAAATCGCCAATAGGTAAGACCATTTTACAATTTGGGCCCAAGTTAGAAGCAGAGCCTAAGGTGTAAATTATCGATAGTCCATATCTCGGAAACTATAAGAGATAATGCAATTTGGCAACCGGCAATGTAATTAGCATGCCGAATATTACTTGGAATGTGAATTGGAACGAAATCGCCATTAGATAAGGCCATTTTACAATTTGGGCCCAAGTTAGAAGCAGAGCCTAAGGTGTAAATTATCGATAGTCCATATCTCGGAAACTATAAAAGATAATGCAATTTGGCAACCGGCAATGTAATTAGCATGCCGAATATTGCTTGGAATGTGAATTGGAACGAAATCGCCAATAGATAAGACCATTTTACAATTTGGGTCCAAGTTAGAAGCAGAGCCTAAGGTGTAAATTATCGATAGTCCATATCTCGGAAACTATAAAAGATAATGCAATTTGGCAACCGGCAATGTAATTAGCATGCCGAAGATTGCTTGGAATGTGAATTGGGACGAAATCGCCTATAGATAAGACCATTTTACAATTTGGGCCCAAGTTAGAAGCAGAGCCTAAGGTGTAAATTATCGATAGTCCATATCTCGGAAACTATAAGAGATAATGCAATTTGGCAACCGGCAATGTAATTAGCATGCCGAATATTACTTGGAATGTGAATTGGAACGAAATCGCCAATAGATAAGACCATTTTACAATTTGGGCCCAAGTTAGAAGCAGAGCCTAAGGTGTAAATTATCGATAGTCCATATCTCGGAAACTATAAGAGATAATGCAATTTGGCAACCGGCAATGTAATTAGCATGCCGAATACCACTTGGAATGTGAATTGGAACGAAATCGCCAATAGATAAGACCATTTTACAATTTGGGCCCAAGATAGAAGCAGAGCCTAAGGTGTAAATTATCGATAGTCCATATCTCGGAAACTATAAGAGATAATTCAATTTGGCAACTGGCAATGTAACTAGCATGCCGAATATTACTTGGAATGTGAATTGGGACGAAATCGCCAATAGATAAGACCATTTTACAATTTGGGCCCAAGTTAGAAGCAGAGCCTAAGGTGTAAATTATCGATAGTCCATATCTCGGAAACTATAAGAGATAATGCAGTTTCGCAAACGGCAATGTAATTAGCATGCAGAATATTACTTGGAATGTGAATTGGGACGAAATCGCCAATAGATAAGACCATTTTACAATTTGGGCCCAAGTTAGAAGCAGAGCCTAAGGTGTAAATTATCGATAGTCCATATCTCGGAAACTATAAGAGATAATTCAATTTGGCAACCGGCAATGTAATTAGCATGCCGAATATTACTTGGAATGTGAATTGGAACGAAATCGCCAATAGATAAGACCATTTTATAATTTGGGCCCAAGTTAGAAGCAGAGCCTAAGGTGTAAATTATCGATAGTCCATATCTCGGAAACTATAAGAGATAATTCAATTTGGCAACCGGCAATGTAATTAGCATGCCGAATATTACTTGGAATGTGAATTGGAACGAAATCGCCAATAGATAAGACCATTTTACAATTTGGGCCCAAGTTAGAAGCAGAGCCTAAGGTGTAAATTATCGATAGTCCATATCTCGGAAACTAAAAGAGATAATGCAATTTGGCAACCGGCAATGTAACTAGTATGCCGAATATTACTTGGAATGTGAATTGGGACGAAATCGCCAATAGATAAGACCATTTTACAATTTGGGCCCAAGTTAGAAGCAGAGCCTAAGGTGTAAATTATCGATAGTCCATATCTCGGAAACTATAAGAGATAATGCAGTTTCGCAACCGGCAATGTAATTAGCATGCCGAATATTACTTGGAATGTGAATTGGGACGAAATGGCCAATAGATAAGACCATTTTACAATTTGGGCCCAAGTTAGAAGCAGAGCCTAAGGTGTAAATTATCGATAGTCCATATCTCGGAAACTAAAAGAGATAATGCAATTTGGCAACCGGCAATGTAACTAGCATGCCGAATATTACTTGGAATGTGAATTGGGACGAAATCGCCAATAGATAAGACCATTTTACAATTTGGGCCCAAGTTAGAAGCAGAGCCTAAGGTGTAAATTATCGATAGTCCATATCTCGGAAACTATAAGAGATAATGCAGTTTCGCAACCGGCAATGTAATTAGCATGCCGAATATTACTTGGAATGTGAATTGGGACGAAATCGCCAATAGATAAGACCATTTTACAATTTGGGCCCAAGTTAGAAGCAGAGCCTAAGGTGTAAATTATCGATAGTCCATATCTCGGAAACTAAAAGAGATAATGCAATTTGGCAACCGGCAATGTAATTAGCATGCCGAATATTACTTGGAATGTGAATTGGAACGAAATCGCCAATAGATAAGACCATTTTACAATTTGGGCCCAAGTTAGAAGCAGAGCCTAAGGTGTAAATTATCGATAGTCCATATCTCGGAAACTTTAAGAGATAATGCAGTTTCGCAACCGGCAATGTAATTAGCATGGCGAATATTACTTGGAATGTAAATTGGGACGAAATCGCCAATAGATAAGACCATTTTACAATTTGGGCCCAAGTTAGAAGCAGAGCCTAAGGTGTAAATTATCGATAGTCCATATCTCGGAAACTATAAGAGATAATGCAATTTGGCAACCGGCAATGTAATTAGCATGCCGAATATTACTTGGAATGTGAATTGGAACGAAATCGCCAATAGATAAGATCATTTTACAATTTGGGCCCAAGTTAGAAGCAGAGCCTAAGGTGTAAATTATCGATAGTCCATATCTCGGAAACTATAAGAGATAATGCAATTTGGCAACCGGCAATGTAATTAGCATGCCGAATACCACTTGGAATGTGAATTGGAACGAAATCGCCAATAGATAAGACCATTTTACAATTTGGGCCCAAGTTAGAAGCAGAGCCTAAGGTGTAAATTATCGATAGTCCATATCTCGGAAACTATAAGAGATAATTCAATTTGGCAACTGGCAATGTAACTAGCATGCCGAATATTACTTGGAATGTGAATTGGGACGAAATCGCCAATAGATAAGACCATTTTACAATTTGGGCCCAAGTTAGAAGCAGAGCCTAAGGTGTAAATTATTGATAGTCCATATCTCGGAAACTATAAGAGATAATGCAGTTTCGCAACCGGCAATGTAATTAGCATGCCGAATATTACTTGGAATGTGAATTGGTACGAAATCGCCAATAGATAAGACCATTTTACAATTTGGGCCCAAGTTAGAAGCAGAGCCTAAGGTGTAAATTATCGATAGTCCATATCTCGGAAACTATAAGAGTTAATTCAATTTGGCAACCGGCAATGTAATTAGCATGCCGAATATTACTTGGAATGTGAATTGGAACGAAATCGCCAATAGATAAGACCATTTTACAATTTGGGCCCAAGTTAGAAGCAGAGCCTAAGGTGTAAATTATCGATAGTCCATATCTCGGAAACTATAAGAGATAATTCAATTTGGCAACCGGCAATGTAATTAGCATGCCGAATATTACTTGGAATGTGAATTGGAACGAAATCGCCAATAGATAAGACCATTTTACAATTTGGGCCCAAGTTAGAAGCAGAGCCTAAGGTGTAAATTATCGATAGTCCATATGTCGGAAACTAAAAGAGATAATGCAATTTGGCAACCGGCAATGTAACTAGCATGCCGAATATTACTTGGAATGTGAATTGGGTCGAAATCGCCAATAGATAAGACCATTTTACAATTTGGGCCCAAGTTAGAAGCAGAGCCTAAGGTGTAAATTATCGATAGTCCATATCTTGGAAACTATAAGAGATAATGCAGTTTCGCAACCGGCAATGAAATTAGCATGCCGAATATTACTTGGAATGTGAATTGGGACGAAATCGCCAATAGATAAGACCATTTTACAATTTGGGCCCAAGTTAGAAGCAGAGCCTAAGGTGTAAATTATCGATAGTCCATATCTCGGAAACTATAAGAGATAATGCAATTTGGCAACCGGCAATGTAATTAGCATGCCGAAAACTACTTGGAATGTGAATTGGAACGAAATCGCCAATAGATAAGACCATTTTACAGTTTGGGCCCAAGTTAGAAGCAGAGCCTAAGGTTAAAAATAATCGATAGTCCATATCTCGGAAACTATAAGAGATAATGCAATTTGGGAACCGGCAATGTAATTAGCATGCCGAATATTACTTGGAATGTGAATTGGAACGAAATCGCCAATAGATAAGACCATTTTACAATTTGGGCCCAAGTTAGAAGCAGAGCCTAAGGTGTAAATTATCGATAGTCCATATCTCGGAAACTATAAGAGATAATGCAACTTGGCCACCGGCAATGTAATTAGCATGCCGAATATTACTTGGAATGTGAATTGGAACGAAATCGCCAATAGATAAGACCATTTTACAATTTGGGCCCAAGTTAGAAGCAGAGCCTAAGGTGTAAATTATCCATAGTCCATATCTCGGAAACTATAAGAGATAAAGCAATTTGGCAACCGGCAATGTAATTAGCATGCCGAATATTACTTGGAATGTGAATTGGAACGAAATCGCCAATAGATAAGACCATTTTACAATTGGGGCCCAAGTTAGAAGCAGAGCCTAAGGTGTAAATTATGGATAGTCCATATCTCGGAAACTATAAGAGATAATGCAATTTCGCAACCGGCAATGTAATTAGCATGCCGAATATTACATGGAGTGTGAATTGGAACGAAATCGCCAATAGATAAGACCATTTTACAATTTGGGCCCAAGTTAGAAGCAGAGCCTAAGGTGTAAATAATCGATAGTCCGTATCTCGGAAACTATAAGAGATAATGCAATTTGGCAACCGGCAATGTAATTAGCATGCTGAATATTACTTGGAATGTGAATTGGAACGAAATCGCCAATAGATAAGACCATTTTACAATTTGGGCCCAAGTTAGAAGCAGAGCCTAAGGTGTAAATTATCGATAGTCCATATCTCGGAAACTATAAGAGATAATGCAATTTGGCAACCGGCAATGTAATTAGCATGCCGAATATTACTTGGAATGTGAATTGGAACGAAATCGCCAATAGATAAGACCATTTTACAATTTGGGCCCAAGTTAGAAGCAGAGTATAAGGTGTAAATTATCGATAGTCCATATCTCGGAAACTATAAGAGATAATGCAATTTGGCAACCGGCAATGTAATTAGCATGCCGAATATTACTTGGAATGTGAATTGGAACGAAATCGCCAATAGATAAGACCATTTTACAATTTGGGCCCAAGTTAGAAGCAGAGCCTAAGGTGTAAATTATCGATAGTCCATATCTCGGAAACTATAAGAGATAATGCAATTTGGCAACCGGCAATGTAATTAGCATGCCGAATATTACTTGGAATGTGAATTGGAACGAAATCGCCAATAGATAAGACCATATTACAATTTGGGCCCAAGTTAGAAGCAGAGCCTAAGGTGTAAATTATCGATAGTCCATATCTCGGAAACTATAAGAGATAATGCAATTTGGCAACCGGCAATGTAATTAGCATGCCGAATATTACTTGGAATGTGAATTGGAACGAAATCGCCAATATATAAGACCATTTTACAATTTGGGCCCAAGTTAGAAGCAGAGCCTAAGGTGTAAATTATCGATAGTCCATATCTCGGAAACTATAAGAGATAATGCAATTTGGCAACCGGCAATGTAATTAGCATGCCGAACATTACTTGGAATGTGAATTGGAACGAAATCGCCAATAGGTAAGACCATTTTACAATTTGGGCCCAAGTTAGAAGCAGAGCCTAAGGTGTAAATTATCGATAGTCCATATCTCGGAAACTATAAGAGATAATTCAATTTGGCCACCGGCAATGTAATTAGCATGCCGAATATTACTTGGAATGTGAATTGGAACGAAATCGCCAATAGATAAGACCATTTTACAATTTGGGCCCAAGTTAGAAGCAGAGCCTAAGGTGTAAATTATCGATAGTCCATATCTCGGAAACTATAAGAGATAATGCAATTTGGCAACCGGCAATGTAATTAGCATGCCGAATATTACTTGGAATGTGAATTGGAACGAAATCGCCAATAGATAAGGCCATTTTACAATTTGGGCCCAAGTTAGAAGCAGAGCCTAAGGTGTAAATTATCGATAGTCCATATCTCGGAAACTATAAGAGATAATGCAATTTGGCAACCGGCAATGTAATTAGCATGCCGAATATTACTTGGAATGTGAATTGGAACGAAATCGCCAATAGATAAGACCATTTTACAATTTGGGCCCAAGTTAGAAGCAGAGCCTAAGGTGTAAATTATCGATAGTCCATATCTCGGAAACTAAAAGAGATAATGCAATTTGGCAACCGGCAATGTAATTAGCATGCCGAATATTACTTGGAATGTGAATTGGAACGAAATCGCCAATAGATAAGACCATTTTACAATTTGGGCCCAAGTTAGAAGCAGAGCCTAAGGTGTAAATTATCGATAGTCCATATCTCGGAAATTATAAGAGATAATGCAGTTTCGCAACCGGCAATGTAATTAGCATGCCGAATATTACTTGGAATGTGAATTGGGACGAAATCGCCAATAGATAGGAGAATATCGCCAATATAATCGCCAATAGATATTACAATTTGGGCCCAAGTTAGAAGCAGAGCCTAAGGTGTAAATTATCGATAGTCCATATCTCGGAAACTATAAGAGATAATGCAATTTGGCAACCGGCAATGTAATTAGCATGCCGAATATTACTTGGAATGTGAATTGGAACGAAATCGCCAATATATAAGACCATTTTACAATTTGGGCCCAAGTTAGAAGCAGAGCCTAAGGTGTAAATTATCGATAGTCCATATCTCGGAAACTATAAGAGATAATGCAATTTGGCAACCGGCAATGTAATTAGCATGCCGAATATTACTTGGAATGTGAATTGGAACGAAATCGCCAATAGGTAAGACCATTTTACAATTTGGGCCCAAGTTAGAAGCAGAGCCTAAGGTGTAAATTATCGATAGTCCATATCTCGGAAACTATAAGAGATAATTCAATTTGGCCACCGGCAATGTAATTAGCATGCCGAATATTACTTGGAATGTGAATTGGAACGAAATCGCCAATAGATAAGACCATTTTACAATTTGGGCCCAAGTTAGAAGCAGAGCCTAAGGTGTAAATTATCGATAGTCCATATCTCGGAAACTATAAGAGATAATGCAATTTGGCAACCGGCAATGTAATTAGCATGCCGAATATTACTTGGAATGTGAATTGGAACGAAATCGCCAATAGGTAAGACCATTTTACAATTTGGGCCCAAGTTAGAAGCAGAGCCTAAGGTGTAAATTATCGATAGTCCATATCTCGGAAACTAAAAGAGATAATGCAATTTGGCAACCGGCAATGTAATTAGCATGCCGAATATTACTTGGAATGTGAATTGGAACGAAATCGCCAATAGATAAGACCATTTTACAATTTGGGCCCAAGTTAGAAGCAGAGCCTAAGGTGTAAATTATCGATAGTCCATATCTCGGAAATTATAAGAGATAATGCAGTTTCGCAACCGGCAATGTAATTAGCATGCCGAATATTACTTGGAATGTGAATTGGGACGAAATCGAAAATAGATAAGACCATTTTACAATTTGGGCACAAGTTAGAAGCAGAGCCTAAGGTGTAAATTATCGATAGTCCATATCTCGGAAACTATAAGAGATAATTCAATTTGGCAACCGGCAATGTAATTAGCATGCCGAATATTACTTGGAATGTGAATTGGAACGAAATCGCCAATAGATAAGACCATTTTACAATTTGGGCCCAAGTTAGAAGCAGAGCCTAAGGTGTAAATTATCGATAGTCCATATCTCGGAAACTATAAGAGATAATGCAATTTGGCAACCGGCAATGTAATTAGCATGCCGAATATTACTTGGAATGTGAATTGGAACGAAACCGCCAATAGATAAGACGATTTTACAATTTGGGCCCAAGTTAGAAGCAGAGCCTAAGGTGTAAATTACCGATAGTCCATATCTCGGAAACTATAAGAGATAATGCAATTTGGCAACCGGCAATGTAATTAGCATGCCGAATATTACTTGGTATGTGAATTGGAACGAAATCGCCAATAGATAAGACCATTTTACAATTTGGGCCCAAGTTAGAAGCAGAGCCTAAGGTGTAAATTATCGATAGTCCATATCTCGGAAACTATAAGAGATAATGCAATTTGGCAACCGGCAATGTAATTAGCATGCCGAATATTACTTGGAATGTGAATTGGAACGAAATCGCCAATAGATAAGGCCATTTTACAATTTGGGCCCAAGTTAGAAGCAGAGCCTAAGGTGTAAATTATCGATAGTCCATATCTCGGAAACTATAAGAGATAATGCAATTTGGCAACCGGCAATGTAATTAGCATGCCGAATATTACTTGGAATGTGAATTGGAACGAAATCGCCAATAGATAAGACCATTTTACAATTTGGGCCCAAGTTAGAAGCAGAGCCTAAGGTGTAAATTATCGATAGTCCATATCTCGGAAACTAAAAGAGATAATGCAATTTGGCAACCGGCAATGTAATTAGCATGCCGAATATTACTTGGAATGTGAATTGGAACGAAATCGCCAATAGATAAGACCATTTTACAATTTGGGCCCAAGTTAGAAGCAGAGCCTAAGGTGTAAATTATCGATAGTCCATATCTCGGAAATTATAAGAGATAATGCAGTTTCGCAACCGGCAATGTAATTAGCATGCCGAATATTACTTGGAATGTGAATTGGGACGAAATCGCCAATAGATAAGACCATTTTACAATTTGGGCACAAGTTAGAAGCAGAGCCTAAGGTGTAAATTATCGATAGTCCATATCTCGGAAACTATAAGAGATAATTCAATTTGGCAACCGGCAATGTAATTAGCATGCCGAATATTACTTGGAATGTGAATTGGAACGAAATCGCCAATAGATAAGACCATTTTACAATTTGGGCCCAAGTTAGAAGCAGAGCCTAAGGTGTAAATTATCGATAGTCCATATCTCGGAAACTATAAGAGATAATGCAATTTGGCAACCGGCAATGTAATTAGCATGCCGAATATTACTTGGAATGTGAATTGGAACGAAATCGCCAATAGATAAGACGATTTTACAATTTGGGCCCAAGTTAGAAGCAGAGCCTAAGGTGTAAATTACCGATAGTCCATATCTCGGAAACTATAAGAGATAATGCAATTTGGCAACCGGCAATGTAATTAGCTTGCCGAATATTACTTGGTATGTGAATTGGAACGAAATCGCCAATAGATAAGACCATTTTACAATTTGGGCCCAAGTTAGAAGCAGAGCCTAAGGTGTAAATTATCGATAGTCCATATCTCGGAAACTATAAGAGATAATGCAATTTGGCAACCGGCAATGTAATTAGCATGCCGAATATTACTTGGAATGTGAATTGGAATGAAATCGCCAATAGATAAGACCATTTTACAATTTGGGCCCAAGTTAGAAGCAGAGCCTAAGGTGTAAATTATCGATAGTCCATATCTCGGAAACTGTAAGAGATAATGCAATTTGGCAACCGGCAATGTAATTAGCATGCCGAATATTACTTGGAATGTGAATTGGAACGAAATCGCCAATAGATAAGACGATTTTACAATTTGGGCCCTAGTTAGAAGCAGAGCCTAAGGTGTAAATTACCGATAGTCCATATCTCGGAAACTATAAGAGATAATGCAATTTGGCAACCGGCAATGTAATTAGCATGCCGAATATTACTTGGAATGTGAATTGGAACGAAATCGCCAATAGATAAGACCATTTTACAATTTGGGCCCAAGTTAGAAGCAGAGCCTAAGGTGTAAATTATCGATAGTCCATATCTCGGAAACTATAAGAGATAATGCAATTTGGCAACCGGCAATGTAATTAGCATGCCGAATATTACTTGGAATGTGAATTGGAATGAAATCGCCAATAGATAAGACCATTTTACAATTTGGGCCCAAGTTAGAAGCAGAGCCTAAGGTGTAAATTATCCATAGTCCATATCTCGAAAACTATAAGAGATAATGCAATTTGGCAACTGGCAATGTAATTAGCATGCCGAATATTACTTGGAATGTGAATTGGGACGAAATCGCCAATAGATAAGACCATTTTACAATTTGGGCCCAAGTTAGAAGCAGAGCCTAAGGTTAAAAATAATCGATAGTCCATATCTCGGAAACTATAAGAGATAATGCAATTTGGGAACCGGCAATGTAATTAACATGCCGAATATTACTTGGAATGTGAATTGGAACGAAATCGCCAATAGATAAGACCATTTTACAATTTGGGCCCAAGTTAGAAGCAGAGCCTAAGGTGTAAATTATCGATAGTCCATATCTCGGAAACTATAAGAGATAATGCAACTTGGCCACCGGCAATGTAATTAGCATGCCGAATATTACTTGGAATGTGAATTGGAACGAAATCGCCAATAGGTAAGACCATTTTACAATTTGGGCCCAAGTTAGAAGCAGAGCCTAAGGTGTAAATTATCGATAGTCCATATCTCGGAAACTATAAGAGATAATGCAATTTGGCAACCGGCAATGTAACTAGCATGCCGAATATTACTTGGAATGTGAATTGGGACGAAATCGCCAATAGATAAGACCATTTTACAATTTGGGCCCAAGTTAGAAGCAGAGTCTAAGGTGTAAATTATCGATAGTCCATATCTCGGAAACTATAAGAGATAATGCAGTTTCGCAACCGGCAATGTAATTAGCATGCCGAATATTACTTGGAATGTGAATTGGAACGAAATCGCCAATAGATAAGACCATTTTACAATTTGGGCCCAAGTTAGAAGCAGAGCCTAAGGTGTAAATTATCGATAGTCCATATCTCGGAAACTATAAGAGATAATGCAACTTGGCCACCGGCAATGTAATTAGCATGCCGAATATTACTTGGAATGTGAATTGGAACGAAATCGCCAATAGATAAGACCATTTTACAATTTGGGCCCAAGTTAGAAGCAGAGCCTAAGGTGTAAATAATCCATAGTCCATATCTCGGAAACTATAAGAGATAAAGCAATTTGGCAACCGGCAATGTAATTAGCATACCGAATATTACTTGGAATGTGAATAGGAACGAAATCGCCAATAGATAAGACCATTTTACAATTGGGGCCCAAGTTAGAAGCAGAGCCTAAGGTGTAAATTATGGATAGTCCATATCTCGGAAACTATAAGAGATAATGCAATTTCGCAACCGGCAATGTAATTAGCATGCCGAATATTACTTGGAGTGTGAATTGGAACGAAATCGCCAATAGATAAGACCATTTTACAATTTGGGCCCAAGTTAGAAGCAGAGCCTAAGGTGTAAATTATCGATAGTCCGTATCTCGGAAACTATAAGAGATAATGCAATTTGGCAACCGGCAATGTAATTAGCATGCCGAATATTACTTGGAATGTGAATTGGAACGAAATCGCCAATAGATAAGACCATTTTACAATTTGGGCCCAAGTTAGAAGCAGAGCCTAAGGTGTAAATTATCGATAGTCCATATCTCGGAAACTATAAGAGATAATGCAATTTGGCAACCGGCAATGTAATTAGCATGCCGAATATTACTTGGAATGTGAATTGGAACGAAATCGCCAATAGATAAGACCATTTTACAATTTGGGCCCAAGTTAGAAGCAGAGCCTAAGGTGTAAATTATCGATAGTCCATATCTCGGAAACTATAAGAGATAATGCAATTTGGCAACCGGCAATGTAATTAGCATGCCGAATATTACTTGGAATGTGAATTGGAACGAAATCGCCAATATATAAGACCATTTTACAATTTGGGCCCAAGTTAGAAGCAGAGCCTAAGGTGTAAATTATCGATAGTCCATATCTCGGAAACTATAAGAGATAATGCAATTTGGCAACCGGCAATGTAATTAGCATGCCGAATATTACTTGGAATGTGAATTGGAACGAAATCGCCAATAGGTAAGACCATTTTACAATTTGGGCCCTAGTTAGAAGCAGAGCCTAAGGTGTAAATTATCGATAGTCCATATCTCGGAAACTATAAGAGATAATTCAATTTGGCCACCGGCAATGTAATTAGCATGCCGAATATTACTTGGAATGTGAATTGGAACGAAATCGCCAATAGATAAGACCATTTTACAATTTGGGCCCAAGTTAGAAGCAGAGCCTAAGGTGTAAATTACCGATAGTCCATATCTCGGAAACTATAAGAGATAATGCAGTTTCGCAACCGGCAATGTAATTAGCATGCCGAATATTACTTGGAATGTGAATTGGGACGAAATCGCCAATAGATAAGACCATTTTACAATTTGGGCCCAAGTTAGAAGCAGAGCCTAAGATGTAAATTATCGATAGTCCATATCTCGGAAACTATAAGAGATAATTCAATTTGGCAACCGGCAATGTAATTAGCATGCCGAATATTACTTGGAATGTGAATTGGAACGAAATCGACAATAGATAAGACCATTTTACAATTTGGGCCCAAGTTAGAAGCAGAGCCTAAGGTGTAAATTATCGATAGTCCATATCTCGGAAACTATAAGAGATAATGCAATTTGGCAACCGGCAATGTAATTAGCATGCCGAATATTACTTGGAATGTGAATTGGAACGAAATCGCCAATAGATAAGACGATTTTACAATTTGGGCCCAAGTTAGAAGCAGAGCCTAAGGTGTAAATTACCGATAGTCCATATCTCGGAAACTATAAGAGATAATGCAATTTGGCAACCGGCAATGTAATTAGCATGCCGAATATTACTTGGAATGTGAATTGGAACGAAATCGCCAATAGATAAGACCATATTACAATTTTGGCCCAAGTTAGAAGCAGAGCCTAAGGTGTAAATTATCGATAGTCCATATCTCGGAAACTATAAGAGATAATGCAATTTGGCAACCGGCAATGTAATTAGCATGCCGAATATTACTTGGAATGTGAATTGGAACGAAATCGCCAATATATAAGACCATTTTACAATTTGGGCCCAAGTTAGAAGCAGAGCCTAAGGTGTAAATTATCGATAGTCCATATCTCGGAAACTATAAGAGATAATGCAATTTGGCAACCGGCAATGTAATTAGCATGCCTAATATTACTTGGAATGTGAATTGGAACGAAATCGCCAATAGGTAAGACCATTTTACAATTTGGGCCCAAGTTAGAAGCAGAGCCTAAGGTGTAAATTATCGATAGTCCATATCTCGGAAACTATAAGAGATAATTCAATTTGGCCACCGGCAATGTAATTAGCATGCCGAATATTACTTGGAATGTGAATTGGAACGAAATCGCCAATAGATAAGACCATTTTACAATTTGGGCCCAAGTTAGAAGCAGAGCCTAAGGTGTAAATTATCGATAGTCCATATCTCGGAAACTATAAGAGATAATGCAATTTGGCAACCGGCAATGTAATTAGCATGCCGAATACTACTTGGAATGTGAATTGGAACGAAATCGCCAATAGATAAGACCATTTTACAGTTTGGGCCCAAGTTAGAAGCAGAGCCTAAGGTTAAAAATAATCGATAGTCCATATCTCGGAAACTATAAGAGATAATGCAATTTGGGAACCGGCAATGTAATTAGCATGCCGAATATTACTTGGAATGTGAATTGGAACGAAATCGCCAATAGATAAGACCATTTTACAATTTGGGCCCAAGTTAGAAGCAGAGCCTAAGGTGTAAATTATCGATAGTCCATATCTCGGAAACTATAAGAGATAATGCAACTTGGCCACCGGCAATGTAATTAGCATGCCGAATATTACTTGGAATGTGAATTGGAACGAAATCGCCAATAGATAAGACCATTTTACAATTTGGGCCCAAGTTAGAAGCAGAGCCTAAGGTGTAAATAATCCATAGTCCATATCTCGGAAACTATAAGAGATAAAGCAATTTGGCAACCGGCAATGTAATTAGCATGCCGAATATTACTTGGAATGTGAATTGGAACGAAATCGCCAATAGATAAGACCATTTTACAATTGGGGCCCAAGTTAGAAGCAGAGCCTAAGGTGTAAATTATGGATAGTCCATATCTCGGAAACTATAAGAGATAATGCAATTTCGCAACCGGCAATGTAATTAGCATGCCGAATATTACTTGGAGTGTGAATTGGAACGAAATCGCCAATAGATAAGACCATTTTACAATTTGGGCCCAAGTTAGAAGCAGAGCCTAAGGTGTAAATTATCGATAGTCCGTATCTCGGAAACTATAAGAGATAATGCAATTTGGCAACCGGCAATGTAATTAGCATGCCGAATATTACTTGGAATGTGAATTGGAACGAAATCGCCAATAGATAAGACCATTTTACAATTTGGGCCCAAGTTAGAAGCAGAGTATAAGGTGTAAATTATCGATAGTCCATATCTCGGAAACTATAAGAGATAATGCAATTTGGCAACCGGCAATGTAATTAGCATGCCGAATATTACTTGGAATGTGAATTGGAACGAAATCGCCAATAGATAAGACCATTTTACAATTTGGGCCCAAGTTAGAAGCAGAGCCTAAGGTGTAAATTATCGATAGTCCATATCTCGGAAACTATAAGAGATAATGCAATTTGGCAACCGGCAATGTAATTAGCATGCCGAATATTACTTGGAATGTGAATTGGAACGAAATCGCCAATAGATAAGACCATATTACAATTTGGGCCCAAGTTAGAAGCAGAGCCTAAGGTGTAAATTATCGATAGCCCATATCTCGGAAACTATAAGAGATAATGCAATTTGGCAACCGGCAATGTAATTAGCATGCCGAATATTACTTGGAATGTGAATTGGAACGAAATCGCCAATAGATAAGACCATTTTACAATTTGGGCCCAAGTTAGAAGCAGAGCCTAAGGTGTAAATTATCGATAGTCCATATCTCGGAAATTATAAGAGATAATGCAGTTTCGCAACCGGCAATGTAATTAGCATGCCGAATATTACTTGGAATGTGAATTGGGACGAAATCGCCAATAGATAAGACCATTTTACAATTTGGGCCCAAGTTAGAAGCAGAGCCTAAGGTGTAAATTATCGATAGTCCATATCTCGGAAACTATAAGAGATAATTCAATTTGGCAACCGGCAATGTAATTAGCATGCCGAATATTACTTGGAATGTGAATTGGAACGAAATCGCCAATAGATAAGACCATTTTACAATTTGGGCCCAAGTTAGAAGCAGAGCCTAAGGTGTAAATTATCGATAGTCCATATCTCGGAAACTATAAGAGATAATGCAATTTGGCAACCGGCAATGTAATTAGCATGCCGAATATTACTTGGAATGTGAATTGGAACGAAATCGCCAATAGATAAGACGATTTTACAATTTGGGCCCAAGTTAGAAGCAGAGCCTAAGGTGTAAATTACCGATAGTCCATATCTCGGAAACTATAAGAGATAATGCAATTTGGCAACCGGCAATGTAATTAGCATGCCGAATATTACTTGGAATGTGAATTGGAACGAAATCGCCAATAGATAAGACCATATTACAATTTGGGCCCAAGTTAGAAGCAGAGCCTAAGGTGTAAATTATCGATAGTCCATATCTCGGAAACTATAAGAGATAATGCAATTTGGCAACCGGCAATGTAATTAGCATGCCGAATATTACTTGGAATGTGAATTGGGACGAAATCGCCAATAGATAAGACCATTTTACAATTTGGGCCCAAGTTAGAAGCAGAGCCTAAGGTGTAAATTATCGATAGTCCATATCTCGGAAACTATAAGAGATAATGCAATTTGGCAACCGGCAATGTAATTAGCATGCCGAATACTACTTGGAATGTGAATTGGAACGAAATCGCCAATAGATAAGACCATTTTACAGTTTGGGCCCAAGTTAGAAGCAGAGCCTAAGGTTAAAAATAATCGATAGTCCATATCTCGGAAACTATAAGAGATAATGCAATTTGGGAACCGGCAATGTAATTAGCATGCCGAATATTACTTGGAATGTGAATTGGAACGAAATCGCCAATAGATAAGACCATTTTACAATTTGGGCCCAAGTTAGAAGCAGAGCCTAAGGTGTAAATTATCGATAGTCCATATCTCGGAAACTATAAGAGATAATGCAACTTGGCCACCGGCAATGTAATTAGCATGCCGAATATTACTTGGAATGTGAATTGGAACGAAATCGCCAATAGATAAGACCATTTTACAATTTGGGCCCAAGTTAGAAGCAGAGCCTAAGGTGTAAATTATCCATAGTCCATATCTCGGAAACTATAAGAGATAAAGCAATTTGGCAACCGGCAATGTAATTAGCATGCCGAATATTACTTGGAATGTGAATTGGAACGAAATCGCCAATAGATAAGACCATTTTACAATTTGGGCCCAAGTTAGAAGCAGAGCCTAAGGTGTAAATTATCGATAGTCCATATCTCGGAAACTATAAGAGATAATTCAATTTGGCAACCGGCAATGTAATTAGCATGCCGAATATTACTTGGAATGTGAATTGGAACGAAATCGCCAATAGATAAGACCATTTTACAATTTGGGCCCAAGTTAGAAGCAGAGCCTAAGGTGTAAATTATCGATAGTCCATATCTCGGAAACTAAAAGAGATAATGCAATTTGGCAACCGGCAATGTAACTAGCTTGCCGAATATTACTTGGAATGTGAATTGGGACGAAATCGCCAATAGATAAGACCATTTTACAATTTGGGCCCAAGTTAGAAGCAGAGCCTAAGGTGTAAATTATCGATAGTCCATATCTCGGAAACTAAAAGAGACAATGCAATTTGGCAACCGGCAATGTAACTAGCATGCCGAATATTACTTGGAATGTGAATTGGGACGAAATCGCCAATAGATAAGACCATTTTACAATTTGGGCCCAAGTTAGAAGCAGAGCCTAAGGTGTAAATTATCGATAGTCCATATCTCGGAAACTAAAAGAGATAATGCAATTTGGCAACCGGCAATGTAACTAGCATGCCAAATATTACTTGGAATGTGAATTGGAACGAAATCGCCAATAGATAAGACCATTTTACAATTTGGGCCCAAGTTAGAAGCAGAGCCTAAGGTGTAAATTATCGATAGTCCATATCTCGGAAACTATAAGAGATAATGCAACTTGGCCACCGGCAATGTAATTAGCATGCCGAATATTACTTGGAATGTGAATTGGAGCGAAATCGCCAATAGATAAGACCATTTTACAATTTGGGCCCAAGTTAGAAGCAGAGCCTTAGGTGTAAATTATCCATAGTCCATATCTCGGAAACTATAAGAGATAAAGCAATTTGGCAACCGGCAATGTAATTAGCATGCCGAATATTACTTGGAATGTGAATTGGAACGAAATCGCCAATAGATAAGACCATTTTACAATTGGGGCCCAAGTTAGAAGCAGAGCCTAAGGTGTAAATTATGGATAGTCCATATCTCGGAAACTATAAGAGATAATGCAAATTCGCAACCGGCAATGTAATTAGCATGCCGAATATTACTTGGAGTGTGAATTGGAACGAAATCGCCAATAGATAAGACCATTTTACAATTTGGGCCCAAGTTAGAAGCAGAGCCTAAGGTGTAAATTATCGATAGTCCATATCTCGGAAACTATAAGAGATAATGCAATTTGGCAACCGGCAATGTAATTAGCATGCCGAATATTACTTGGAATGTGAATTGGAACGAAATCGCCAATAGGTAAGACCATTTTACAATTTGGGCCCAAGTTAGAAGCAGAGCCTAAGGTGTAAATTATCGATAGTCCATATCTCGGAAACTATAAGAGATAATGCAATTTGGCAACCGGCAATGTAATTAGCATGCCGAATACTACTTGGAATGTGAATTGGAACGAAATCGCCAATAGATAAGACCATTTTACAGTTTGGGCCCAAGTTAGAAGCAGAGCCTAAGGTTAAAAATAATCGATAGTCCATATCTCGGAAAACTATAAGAGATAATGCAATTTGGGAACCGGCAATGTAATTAGCATGCCGAATATTACTTGGAATGTGAATTGGAACGAAATCGCCAATAGATAAGACCATTTTACAATTTGGGCCCAAGTTAGAAGCAGAGCCTAAGGTGTAAATTATCGATAGTCCATATCTCGGAAACTATAAGAGATAATGCAACTTGGCCACCGGCAATGTAATTAGCATGCCGAATATTACTTGGAATGTGAATTGGAACGAAATCGCCAATAGATAAGACCATTTTACAATTTGGGCCCAAGTTAGAAGCAGAGCCTAAGGTGTAAATAATCCATAGTCCATATCTCGGAAACTATAAGAGATAAAGCAATTTGGCAACCGGCAATGTAATTAGCATGCCGAATATTACTTGGAATGTGAATTGGAACGAAATCGCCAATAGATAAGACCATTTTACAATTGGGGCCCAAGTTAGAAGCAGAGCCTAAGGTGTAAATTATGGATAGTCCATATCTCGGAAACTATAAGAGATAATGCAATTTCGCAACCGGCAATGTAATTAGCATGCCGAATATTACTTGGAGTGTGAATTGGAACGAAATCGCCAATAGATAAGACCATTTTACAATTTGGGCCCAAGTTAGAAGCAGAGCCTAAGGTGTAAATTATCGATAGTCCGTATCTCGGAAACTATAAGAGATAATGCAATTTGGCAACCGGCAATGTAATTAGCATGCCGAATATTACTTGGAATGTGAATTGGAACGAAATCGCCAATAGATAAGACCATTTTACAATTTGGGCCCAAGTTAGAAGCAGAGCCTAAGGTGTAAATTATCGATAGTCCATATCTCGGAAACTATAAGAGATAATGCAATTTGGCAACCGGCAATGTAATTAGCATGCCGAATATTACTTGGAATGTGAATTGGAACGAAATCGCCAATAGATAAGACCATTTTACAATTTGGGCCCAAGTTAGAAGCAGAGTATAAGGTGTAAATTATCGATAGTCCATATCTCGGAAACTATAAGAGATAATGCAATTTGGCAACCGGCAATGTAATTAGCATGCCGAATATTACTTGGAATGTGAATTGGAACGAAATCGCCAATAGATAAGACCATTTTACAATTTGGGCCCAAGTTAGAAGCAGAGCCTAAGGTGTAAATTATCGATAGTCCATATCTCGGAAACTATAAGAGATAATGCAATTTGGCAACCGGCAATGTAATTAGCATGCCGAATATTACTTGGAATGTGAATTGGAACGAAATCGCCAATAGATAAGACCATATTACAATTTGGGCCCAAGTTAGAAGCAGAGCCTAAGGTGTAAATTATCGATAGTCCATATCTCGGAAACTATAAGAGATAATGCAATTTGGCAACCGGCAATGTAATTAGCATGCCGAATATTACTTGGAATGTGAATTGGAACGAAATCGCCAATATATAAGACCATTTTACAATTTGGGCCCAAGTTAGAAGCAGAGCCTAAGGTGTAAATTATCGATAGTCCATATCTCGGAAACTATAAGAGATAATGCAATTTGGCAACCGGCAATGTAATTAGCATGCCGAATATTACTTGGAATGTGAATTGGAACGAAATCGCCAATAGGTAAGACCATTTTACAATTTGGGCCCAAGTTAGAAGCAGAGCCTAAGGTGTAAATTATCGATAGTCCATATCTCGGAAACTATAAGAGATAATTCAATTTGGCCACCGGCAATGTAATTAGCATGCCGAATATTACTTGGAATGTGAATTGGAACGAAATCGCCAATAGATAAGACCATTTTACAATTTGGGCCCAAGTTAGAAGCAGAGCCTAAGGTGTAAATTATCGATAGTCCATATCTCGGAAATTATAAGAGATAATGCAGTTTCGCAACCGGCAATGTAATTAGCATGCCGAATATTACTTGGAATGTGAATTGGGACGAAATCGCCAATAGATAAGACCATTTTACAATTTGGGCCCAAGTTAGAAGCAGAGCCTAAGGTGTAAATTATCGATAGTCCATATCTCGGAAACTATAAGAGATAATTCAATTTGGCAACCGGCAATGTAATTAGCATGCCGAATATTACTTGGAATGTGAATTGGAACGAAACCGCCAATAGATAAGACCATTTTACAATTTGGGCCCCAAGTTAGAAGCAGAGCCTAAGGTGTAAATTATCGATAGTCCATATCTCGGAAACTATAAGAGATAATGCAATTTGGCAACCGGCAATGTAATTAGCATGCCGAATATTACTTGGAATGTGAATTGGAACGAAATCGCCAATAGATAAGACCATATTACAATTTGGGCCCAAGTTAGAAGCAGAGCCTAAGGTGTAAATTATCGATAGTCCATATCTCGGAAACTATAAGAGATAATGCAATTTGGCAACCGGCAATGTAATTAGCATGCCGAATATTACTTGGAATGTGAATTGGAACGAAATCGCCAATATATAAGACCATTTTACAATTTGGGCCCAAGTTAGAAGCAGAGCCTAAGGTGTAAATTATCGATAGTCCATATCTCGGAAACTATAAGAGATAATGCAATTTGGCAACCGGCAATGTAATTAGCATGCCGAATATTACTTGGAATGTGAATTGGAACGAAATCGCCAATAGGTAAGACCATTTTACAATTTGGGCCCAAGTTAGAAGCAGAGCCTAAGGTGTAAATTATCGATAGTCCATATCTCGGAAACTATAAGAGATAATTCAATTTGGCCACCGGCAATGTAATTAGCATGCCGAATATTACTTGGAATGTGAATTGGAACGAAATCGCCAATAGATAAGACCATTTTACAATTTGGGCCCAAGTTAGAAGCAGAGCCTAAGGTGTAAATTATCGATAGTCCATATCTCGGAAACTATAAGAGATAATGCAATTTGGCAACCGGCAATGTAATTAGCATGCCGAATATTACTTGGAATGTGAATTGGAACGAAATCGCCAATAGATAAGGCCATTTTACAATTTGGGCCCAAGTTAGAAGCAGAGCCTAAGGTGTAAATTATCGATAGTCCATATCTCGGAAACTATAAGAGATAATTCAATTTGGCCACCGGCAATGTAATTAGCATGCCGAATATTACTTGGAATGTGAATTGGAACGAAATCGCCAATAGATAAGACCATTTTACAATTTGGGCCCAAGTTAGAAGCAGAGCCTAAGGTGTAAATTATCGATAGTCCATATCTCGGAAATTATAAGAGATAATGCAGTTTCGCAACCGGCAATGTAATTAGCATGCCGAATATTACTTGGAATGTGAATTGGGACGAAATCGCCAATAGATAAGACCATTTTACAATTTGGGCCCAAGTTAGAAGCAGAGCCTAAGGTGTAAATTATCGATAGTCCATATCTCGGGAACTATAAGAGATAATTCAATTTGGCAACCGGCAATGTAATTAGCATGCCGAATATTACTTGGAATGTGAATTGGAACGAAATCGCCAATAGATAAGACCATTTTACAGTTTGGGCCCAAGTTAGAAGCAGAGCCTAAGGTTAAAAATAATCGATAGTCCATATCTCGGAAACTATAAGAGATAATGCAATTTGGGAACCGGCAATGTAATTAGCATGCCGAATATTACTTGGAATGTGAATTGGAACGAAATCGCCAATAGATAAGACCATTTTACAATTTGGGCCCAAGTTAGAAGCAGAGCCTAAAGTGTAAATTATCGATAGTCCATATCTCGGAAACTATAAGAGATAATGCAACTTGGCCACCGGCAATGTAATTAGCATGCCGAATATTACTTGGAATGTGAATTGGAACGAAATCGCCAATAGGTAAGACCATTTTACAATTTGGGCCCAAGTTAGAAGCAGAGCCTAAGGTGTAAATTATCGATAGTCCATATCTCGGAAACTATAAGAGATAATTCAATTTGGCCACCGGCAATGTAATTAGCATGCCGAATATTACTTGGAATGTGAATTGGAACGAAATCGCCAATAGATAAGACCATTTTACAATTTGGGCCCAAGTTAGAAGCAGAGCCTAAGGTGTAAATTATCGATAGTCCATATCTCGGAAATTATAAGAGATAATGCAGTTTCGCAACCGGCAATGTAATTAGCATGCCGAATATTACTTGGAATGTGAATTGGGACGAAATCGCCAATAGATAAGACCATTTTACAATTTGGGCCCAAGTTAGAAGCAGAGCCTAAGGTGTAAATTATCGATAGTCCATATCTCGGAAACTATAAGAGATAATTCAATTTGGCAACCGGCAATGTAATTAGCATGCCGAATATTACTTGGAATGTGAATTGGAACGAAATCGCCAATAGATAAGACCATTTTACAATTTGGGCCCAAGTTAGAAGCAGAGCCTAAGGTGTAAATTATCGATAGTCCATATCTCGGAAACTATAAGAGATAATGCAATTTGGCAACCGGCAATGTAATTAGCATGCCGAATATTACTTGGAATGTGAATTGGAACGAAATCGCCAATAGATAAGACGATTTTACAATTTGGGCCCAAGTTAGAAGCAGAGCCTAAGGTGTAAATTACCGATAGTCCATATCTCGGAAACTATAAGAGATAATGCAATTTGGCAACCGGCAATGTAATTAGCATGCCGAATATTACTTGGAATGTGAATTGGAACGAAATCGCCAATAGATAAGACCATATTACAATTTGGGCCCAAGTTAGAAGCAGAGCCTAAGGTGTAAATTATCGATAGTCCATATCTCGGAAACTATAAGAGATAATGCAATTTGGCAACCGGCAATGTAATTAGCATGCCGAATATTACTTGGAATGTGAATTGGAACGAAATCGCCAATATATAAGACCATTTTACAATTTGGGCCCAAGTTAGAAGCAGAGCCTAAGGTGTAAATTATCGATAGTCCATATCTCGGAAACTATAAGAGATAATGCAATTTGGCAACCGGCAATGTAATTAGCATGCCGAATATTACTTGGAATGTGAATTGGAACGAAATCGCCAATAGGTAAGACCATTTTACAATTTGGGCCCAAGTTAGAAGCAGAGCCTAAGGTGTAAATTATCGATAGTCCATATCTCGGAAACTATAAGAGATAATTCAATTTGGCCACCGGCAATGTAATTAGCATGCCGAATATTACTTGGAATGTGAATTGGAACGAAATCGCCAATAGATAAGACCATTTTACAATTTGGGCCCAAGTTAGAAGCAGAGCCTAAGGTGTAAATTATCGATAGTCCATATCTCGGAAACTATAAGAGATAATGCAATTTGGCAACCGGCAATGTAATTAGCATGCCGAATATTACTTGGAATGTGAATTGGAACGAAATCGCCAATAGATAAGGCCATTTTACAATTTGGGCCCAAGTTAGAAGCAGAGCCTAAGGTGTAAATTATCGATAGTCCATATCTCGGAAACTATAAGAGATAATGCAATTTGGCAACCGGCAATGTAATTAGCATGCCGAATATTACTTGGAATGTGAATTGGAACGAAATCGCCAATAGATAAGACCATTTTACAATTTGGGCCCAAGTTAGAAGCACAGCCTAAGGTGTAAATTATCGATAGTCCATATCTCGGAAACTATAAGAGATAATGCAGTTTGGCAACCGGCAATGTAATTAGCATGCCGAATATTACTTGGAATGTGAATTGGAACGAAATCGCCAATAGATAAGACCATTTTACAGTTTGGGCCCAAGTTAGAAGCAGAGCCTAAGGTTAAAAATAATCGATAGTCCATATCTCGGAAACTATAAGAGATAATGCAATTTGGGAACCGGCAATGTAATTAGCATGCCGAATATTACTTGGAATGTGAATTGGAACGAAATCGCCAATAGATAAGACCATTTTACAATTTGGGCCCAAGTTAGAAGCAGAGCCTAAGGTGTAAATTATCGATAGTCCATATCTCGGAAACTATAAGAGATAATGCAACTTGGCCACCGGCAATGTAATTAGCATGCCGAATATTACTTGGAATGTGAATTGGAACGAAATCGCCAATAGATAAGACCATTTTACAATTTGGGCCCAAGTTAGAAGCAGAGCCTAAGGTGTAAATAATCCATAGTCCATATCTCGGAAACTATAAGAGATAAAGCAATTTGGCAACCGGCAATGTAATTAGCATGCCGAATATTACTTGGAATGTGAATTGGAACGAAATCGCCAATAGATAAGACCATTTTACAATTGGGGCCCAAGTTAGAAGCAGAGCCTAAGGTGTAAATTATGGATAGTCCATATCTCGGAAACTATAAGAGATAATGCAATTTCGCAACCGGCAATGTAATTAGCATGCCGAATATTACTTGGAGTGTGAATTGGAACGAAATCGCCAATAGATAAGACCATTTTACAATTTGGGCCCAAGTTAGAAGCAGAGCCTAAGGTGTAAATTATCGATAGTCCGTATCTCGGAAACTATAAGAGATAATGCAATTTGGCAACCGGCAATGTAATTAGCATGCCGAATATTACTTGGAATGTGAATTGGAACGAAATCGCCAATAGATAAGACCATTTTACAATTTGGGCCCAAGTTAGAAGCAGAGCCTAAGGTGTAAATTATCGATAGTCCATATCTCGGAAACTATAAGAGATAATGCAATTTGGCAACCGGCAATGTAATTAGCATGCCGAATATTACTTGGAATGTGAATTGGAACGAAATCGCCAATAGATAAGACCATTTTACAATTTGGGCCCAAGTTAGAAGCAGAGTATAAGGTGTAAATTATCGATAGTCCATATCTCGGAAACTATAAGAGATAATGCAATTTGGCAACCGGCAATGTAATTAGCATGCCGAATATTACTTGGAATGTGAATTGGAACGAAATCGCCAATAGATAAGACCATTTTACAATTTGGGCCCAAGTTAGAAGCAGAGCCTAAGGTGTAAATTATCGATAGTCCATATCTCGGAAACTATAAGAGATAATGCAATTTGGCAACCGGCAATGTAATTAGCATGCCGAATATTACTTGGAATGTGAATTGGAACGAAATCGCCAATAGATAAGACCATATTACAATTTGGGCCCAAGTTAGAAGCAGAGCCTAAGGTGTAAATTATCGATAGTCCATATCTCGGAAACTATAAGAGATAATGCAATTTGGCAACCGGCAATGTAATTAGCATGCCGAATATTACTTGGAATGTGAATTGGAACGAAATCGCCAATATATAAGACCATTTTACAATTTGGGCCCAAGTTAGAAGCAGAGCCTAAGGTGTAAATTATCGATAGTCCATATCTCGGAAACTATAAGAGATAATGCAATTTGGCAACCGGCAATGTAATTAGCATGCCGAATATTACTTGGAATGTGAATTGGAACGAAATCGCCAATAGGTAAGACCATTTTACAATTTGGGCCCAAGTTAGAAGCAGAGCCTAAGGTGTAAATTATCGATAGTCCATATCTCGGAAACTATAAGAGATAATTCAATTTGGCCACCGGCAATGTAATTAGCATGCCGAATATTACTTGGAATGTGAATTGGAACGAAATCGCCAATAGATAAGACCATTTTACAATTTGGGCCCAAGTTAGAAGCAGAGCCTAAGGTGTAAATTATCGATAGTCCATATCTCGGAAATTATAAGAGATAATGCAGTTTCGCAACCGGCAATGTAATTAGCATGCCGAATATTACTTGGAATGTGAATTGGGACGAAATCGCCAATAGATAAGACCATTTTACAATTTGGGCCCAAGTTAGAAGCAGAGCCTAAGGTGTAAATTATCGATAGTCCATATCTCGGAAACTATAAGAGATAATTCAATTTGGCAACCGGCAATGTAATTAGCATGCCGAATATTACTTGGAATGTGAATTGGAACGAAATCGCCAATAGATAAGACCATTTTACAATTTGGGCCCAAGTTAGAAGCAGAGCCTAAGGTGTAAATTATCGATAGTCCATATCTCGGAAACTATAAGAGATAATGCAATTTGGCAACCGGCAATGTAATTAGCATGCCGAATATTACTTGGAATGTGAATTGGAACGAAATCGCCAATAGATAAGACGATTTTACAATTTGGGCCCAAGTTAGAAGCAGAGCCTAAGGTGTAAATTACCGATAGTCCATATCTCGGAAACTATAAGAGATAATGCAATTTGGCAACCGGCAATGTAATTAGCATGCCGAATATTACTTGGAATGTGAATTGGAACGAAATCGCCAATAGATAAGACCATATTACAATTTGGGCCCAAGTTAGAAGCAGAGCCTAAGGTGTAAATTATCGATAGTCCATATCTCGGAAACTATAAGAGATAATGCAATTTGGCAACCGGCAATGTAATTAGCATGCCGAATATTACTTGGAATGTGAATTGGAACGAAATCGCCAATATATAAGACCATTTTACAATTTGGGCCCAAGTTAGAAGCAGAGCCTAAGGTGTAAATTATCGATAGTCCATATCTCGGAAACTATAAGAGATAATGCAATTTGGCAACCGGCAATGTAATTAGCATGCCGAATATTACTTGGAATGTGAATTGGAACGAAATCGCCAATAGGTAAGACCATTTTACAATTTGGGCCCAAGTTAGAAGCAGAGCCTAAGGTGTAAATTATCGATAGTCCATATCTCGGAAACTATAAGAGATAATTCAATTTGGCCACCGGCAATGTAATTAGCATGCCGAATATTACTTGGAATGTGAATTGGAACGAAATCGCCAATAGATAAGACCATTTTACAATTTGGGCCCAAGTTAGAAGCAGAGCCTAAGGTGTAAATTATCGATAGTCCATATCTCGGAAACTATAAGAGATAATGCAATTTGGCAACCGGCAATGTAATTAGCATGCCGAATATTACTTGGAATGTGAATTGGAACGAAATCGCCAATAGATAAGGCCATTTTACAATTTGGGCCCAAGTTAGAAGCAGAGCCTAAGGTGTAAATTATCGATAGTCCATATCTCGGAAACTATAAGAGATAATGCAATTTGGCAACCGGCAATGTAATTAGCATGCCGAATATTACTTGGAATGTGAATTGGAACGAAATCGCCAATAGATAAGACCATTTTACAATTTGGGCCCAAGTTAGAAGCACAGCCTAAGGTGTAAATTATCGATAGTCCATATCTCGGAAACTAAAAGAGATAATGCAATTTGGCAACCGGCAATGTAATTAGCATGCCGAATATTACTTGGAATGTGAATTGGAACGAAATCGCCAATAGATAAGACCATTTTACAATTTGGGCCCAAGTTAGAAGCAGAGCCTAAGGTGTAAATTATCGATAGTCCATATCTCGGAAACTATAAGAGATAATGCAGTTTCGCAACCGGCAATGTAATTAGCATGCCGAATATTACTTGGAATGTGAATTGGGACGAAATCGCCAATAGATAAGACCATTTTACAATTTGGGCCCAAGTTAGAAGCAGAGCCTAAGGTGTAAATTATCGATAGTCCATATCTCGGAAACTATAAGAGATAATTCAATTTGGCAACCGGCAATGTAATTAGCATGCCGAATATTACTTGGAATGTGAATTGGAACGAAATCGCCAATAGATAAGACCATTTTACAATTTGGGCCCAAGTTAGAAGCAGAGCCTAAGGTGTAAATTATCGATAGTCCATATCTCGGAAACTATAAGAGATAATTCAATTTGGCAACCGGCAATGTAATTAGCATGCCGAATATTACTTGGAATGTGAATTGGAACGAAATCGCCAATAGATAAGACCATTTTACAATTTGGGCCCAAGTTAGAAGCAGAGCCTAAGGTGTAAATTATCGATAGTCCATATCTCGGAAACTAAAAGAGATAATGCAATTTGGCAACCGGCAATGTAACTAGCATGCCGAATATTACTTGGAATGTGAATTGGGACGAAATCGCCAATAGATAAGACCATTTTACAATTTGGGCCCAAGTTAGAAGCAGAGCCTAAGGTGTAAATTATCGATAGTCCATATCTCGGAAACTATAAGAGATAATGCAGTTTCGCAACCGGCAATGTAATTAGCATGCCGAATATTACTTGGAATGTGAATTGGGACGAAATCGCCAATAGATAAGACCATTTTACAATTTGGGCCCAAGTTAGAAGCAGAGCCTAAGGTGTAAATTATCGATAGTCCATATCTCGGAAACTATAAGAGATAATGCAATTTGGCAACCGGCAATGTAATTAGCATGCCGAATATTACTTGGAATGTGAATTGGAACGAAATCGCCAATAGATAAGGCCATTTTACAATTTGGGCCCAAGTTAGAAGCAGAGCCTAAGGTGTAAATTATCGATAGTCCATATCTCGGAAACTATAAGAGATAATGCAATTTGGCAACCGGCAATGTAATTAGCATGCCGAATATTACTTGGAATGTGAATTGGAACGAAATCGCCAATAGATAAGACCATTTTACAATTTGGGCCCAAGTTAGAAGCACAGCCTAAGGTGTAAATTATCGATAGTCCATATCTCGGAAACTATAAGAGATAATGCAGTTTGGCAACCGGCAATGTAATTAGCATGCCGAATATTACTTGGAATGTGAATTGGAACGAAATCGCCAATAGATAAGACCATTTTACAGTTTGGGCCCAAGTTAGAAGCAGAGCCTAAGGTTAAAAATAATCGATAGTCCATATCTCGGAAACTATAAGAGATAATGCAATTTGGGAACCGGCAATGTAATTAGCATGCCGAATATTACTTGGAATGTGAATTGGAACGAAATCGCCAATAGATAAGACCATTTTACAATTTGGGCCCAAGTTAGAAGCAGAGCCTAAGGTGTAAATTATCGATAGTCCATATCTCGGAAACTATAAGAGATAATGCAACTTGGCCACCGGCAATGTAATTAGCATGCCGAATATTACTTGGAATGTGAATTGGAACGAAATCGCCAATAGATAAGACCATTTTACAATTTGGGCCCAAGTTAGAAGCAGAGCCTAAGGTGTAAATAATCCATAGTCCATATCTCGGAAACTATAAGAGATAAAGCAATTTGGCAACCGGCAATGTAATTAGCATGCCGAATATTACTTGGAATGTGAATTGGAACGAAATCGCCAATAGATAAGACCATTTTACAATTGGGGCCCAAGTTAGAAGCAGAGCCTAAGGTGTAAATTATGGATAGTCCATATCTCGGAAACTATAAGAGATAATGCAATTTCGCAACCGGCAATGTAATTAGCATGCCGAATATTACTTGGAGTGTGAATTGGAACGAAATCGCCAATAGATAAGACCATTTTACAATTTGGGCCCAAGTTAGAAGCAGAGCCTAAGGTGTAAATTATCGATAGTCCGTATCTCGGAAACTATAAGAGATAATGCAATTTGGCAACCGGCAATGTAATTAGCATGCCGAATATTACTTGGAATGTGAATTGGAACGAAATCGCCAATAGATAAGACCATTTTACAATTTGGGCCCAAGTTAGAAGCAGAGCCTAAGGTGTAAATTATCGATAGTCCATATCTCGGAAACTATAAGAGATAATGCAATTTGGCAACCGGCAATGTAATTAGCATGCCGAATATTACTTGGAATGTGAATTGGAACGAAATCGCCAATAGATAAGACCATTTTACAATTTGGGCCCAAGTTAGAAGCAGAGTATAAGGTGTAAATTATCGATAGTCCATATCTCGGAAACTATAAGAGATAATGCAATTTGGCAACCGGCAATGTAATTAGCATGCCGAATATTACTTGGAATGTGAATTGGAACGAAATCGCCAATAGATAAGACCATTTTACAATTTGGGCCCAAGTTAGAAGCAGAGCCTAAGGTGTAATTTATCGATAGTCCATATCTCGGAAACTATAAGAGATAATGCAATTTGGCAACCGGCAATGTAATTAGCATGCCGAATATTACTTGGAATGTGAATTGGAACGAAATCGCCAATAGATAAGACCATATTACAATTTGGGCCCAAGTTAGAAGCAGAGCCTAAGGTGTAAATTATCGATAGTCCATATCTCGGAAACTATAAGAGATAATGCAATTTGGCAACCGGCAATGTAATTAGCATGCCGAATATTACTTGGAATGTGAATTGGAACGAAATCGCCAATATATAAGACCATTTTACAATTTGGGCCCAAGTTAGAAGCAGAGCCTAAGGTGTAAATTATCGATAGTCCATATCTCGGAAACTATAAGAGATAATGCAATTTGGCAACCGGCAATGTAATTAGCATGCCGAATATTACTTGGAATGTGAATTGGAACGAAATCGCCAATAGGTAAGACCATTTTACAATTTGGGCCCAAGTTAGAAGCAGAGCCTAAGGTGTAAATTATCGATAGTCCATATCTCGGAAACTATAAGAGATAATTCAATTTGGCCACCGGCAATGTAATTAGCATGCCGAATATTACTTGGAATGTGAATTGGAACGAAATCGCCAATAGATAAGACCATTTTACAATTTGGGCCCAAGTTAGAAGCAGAGCCTAAGGTGTAAATTATCGATAGTCCATATCTCGGAAATTATAAGAGATAATGCAGTTTCGCAACCGGCAATGTAATTAGCATGCCGAATATTACTTGGAATGTGAATTGGGACGAAATCGCCAATAGATAAGACCATTTTACAATTTGGGCCCAAGTTAGAAGCAGAGCCTAAGGTGTAAATTATCGATAGTCCATATCTCGGAAACTATAAGAGATAATTCAATTTGGCAACCGGCAATGTAATTAGCATGCCGAATATTACTTGGAATGTGAATTGGAACGAAATCGCCAATAGATAAGACCATTTTACAATTTGGGCCCAAGTTAGAAGCAGAGCCTAAGGTGTAAATTATCGATAGTCCATATCTCGGAAACTATAAGAGATAATGCAATTTGGCAACCGGCAATGTAATTAGCATGCCGAATATTACTTGGAATGTGAATTGGAACGAAATCGCCAATAGATAAGACGATTTTACAATTTGGGCCCAAGTTAGAAGCAGAGCCTAAGGTGTAAATTACCGATAGTCCATATCTCGGAAACTATAAGAGATAATGCAATTTGGCAACCGGCAATGTAATTAGCATGCCGAATATTACTTGGAATGTGAATTGGAACGAAATCGCCAATAGATAAGACCATATTACAATTTGGGCCCAAGTTAGAAGCAGAGCCTAAGGTGTAAATTATCGATAGTCCATATCTCGGAAACTATAAGAGATAATGCAATTTGGCAACCGGCAATGTAATTAGCATGCCGAATATTACTTGGAATGTGAATTGGAACGAAATCGCCAATATATAAGACCATTTTACAATTTGGGCCCAAGTTAGAAGCAGAGCCTAAGGTGTAAATTATCGATAGTCCATATCTCGGAAACTATAAGAGATAATGCAATTTGGCAACCGGCAATGTAATTAGCATGCCGAATATTACTTGGAATGTGAATTGGAACGAAATCGCCAATAGGTAAGACCATTTTACAATTTGGGCCCAAGTTAGAAGCAGAGCCTAAGGTGTAAATTATCGATAGTCCATATCTCGGAAACTATAAGAGATAATTCAATTTGGCCACCGGCAATGTAATTAGCATGCCGAATATTACTTGGAATGTGAATTGGAACGAAATCGCCAATAGATAAGACCATTTTACAATTTGGGCCCAAGTTAGAAGCAGAGCCTAAGGTGTAAATTATCGATAGTCCATATCTCGGAAACTATAAGAGATAATGCAATTTGGCAACCGGCAATGTAATTAGCATGCCGAATATTACTTGGAATGTGAATTGGAACGAAATCGCCAATAGATAAGGCCATTTTACAATTTGGGCCCAAGTTAGAAGCAGAGCCTAAGGTGTAAATTATCGATAGTCCATATCTCGGAAACTATAAGAGATAATGCAATTTGGCAACCGGCAATGTAATTAGCATGCCGAATATTACTTGGAATGTGAATTGGAACGAAATCGCCAATAGATAAGACCATTTTACAATTTGGGCCCAAGTTAGAAGCACAGCCTAAGGTGTAAATTATCGATAGTCCATATCTCGGAAACTAAAAGAGATAATGCAATTTGGCAACCGGCAATGTAATTAGCATGCCGAATATTACTTGGAATGTGAATTGGAACGAAATCGCCAATAGATAAGACCATTTTACAATTTGGGCCCAAGTTAGAAGCAGAGCCTAAGGTGTAAATTATCGATAGTCCATATCTCGGAAACTATAAGAGATAATGCAGTTTCGCAACCGGCAATGTAATTAGCATGCCGAATATTACTTGGAATGTGAATTGGGACGAAATCGCCAATAGATAAGACCATTTTACAATTTGGGCCCAAGTTAGAAGCAGAGCCTAAGGTGTAAATTATCGATAGTCCATATCTCGGAAACTATAAGAGATAATTCAATTTGGCAACCGGCAATGTAATTAGCATGCCGAATATTACTTGGAATGTGAATTGGAACGAAATCGCCAATAGATAAGACCATTTTACAATTTGGGCCCAAGTTAGAAGCAGAGCCTAAGGTGTAAATTATCGATAGTCCATATCTCGGAAACTATAAGAGATAATTCAATTTGGCAACCGGCAATGTAATTAGCATGCCGAATATTACTTGGAATGTGAATTGGAACGAAATCGCCAATAGATAAGACCATTTTACAATTTGGGCCCAAGTTAGAAGCAGAGCCTAAGGTGTAAATTATCGATAGTCCATATCTCGGAAACTAAAAGAGATAATGCAATTTGGCAACCGGCAATGTAACTAGCATGCCGAATATTACTTGGAATGTGAATTGGGACGAAATCGCCAATAGATAAGACCATTTTACAATTTGGGCCCAAGTTAGAAGCAGAGCCTAAGGTGTAAATTATCGATAGTCCATATCTCGGAAACTATAAGAGATAATGCAGTTTCGCAACCGGCAATGTAATTAGCATGCCGAATATTACTTGGAATGTGAATTGGGACGAAATCGCCAATAGATAAGACCATTTTACAATTTGGGCCCAAGTTAGAAGCAGAGCCTAAGGTGTAAATTATCGATAGTCCATATCTCGGAAACTATAAGAGATAATGCAATTTGGCAACCGGCAATGTAATTAGCATGCCGAATACTACTTGGAATGTGAATTGGAACGAAATCGCCAATAGATAAGACCATTTTACAGTTTGGGCCCAAGTTAGAAGCAGAGCCTAAGGTTAAAAATAATCGATAGTCCATATCTCGGAAACTATAAGAGATAATGCAATTTGGGAACCGGCAATGTAATTAGCATGCCGAATATTACTTGGAATGTGAATTGGAACGAAATCGCCAATAGATAAGACCATTTTACAATTTGGGCCCAAGTTAGAAGCAGAGCCTAAGGTGTAAATTATCGATAGTCCATATCTCGGAAACTATAAGAGATAATGCAACTTGGCCACCGGCAATGTAATTAGCATGCCGAATATTACTTGGAATGTGAATTGGAACGAAATCGCCAATAGATAAGACCATTTTACAATTTGGGCCCAAGTTAGAAGCAGAGCCTAAGGTGTAAATTATCCATAGTCCATATCTCGGAAACTATAAGAGATAAAGCAATTTGGCAACCGGCAATGTAATTAGCATGCCGAATATTACTTGGAATGTGAATTGGAACGAAATCGCCAATAGATAAGACCATTTTACAATTTGGGCCCAAGTTAGAAGCAGAGCCTAAGGTGTAAATTATCGATAGTCCATATCTCGGAAACTATAAGAGATAATTCAATTTGGCAACCGGCAATGTAATTAGCATGCCGAATATTACTTGGAATGTGAATTGGAACGAAATCGCCAATAGATAAGACCATTTTACAATTTGGGCCCAAGTTAGAAGCAGAGCCTAAGGTGTAAATTATCGATAGTCCATATCTCGGAAACTAAAAGAGATAATGCAATTTGGCAACCGGCAATGTAACTAGCATGCCGAATATTACTTGGAATGTGAATTGGGACGAAATCGCCAATAGATAAGACCATTTTACAATTTGGGCCCAAGTTAGAAGCAGAGCCTAAGGTGTAAATTATCGATAGTCCATATCTCGGAAACTAAAAGAGACAATGCAATTTGGCAACCGGCAATGTAACTAGCATGCCGAATATTACTTGGAATGTGAATTGGGACGAAATCGCCAATAGATAAGACCATTTTACAATTTGGGCCCAAGTTAGAAGCAGAGCCTAAGGTGTAAATTATCGATAGTCCATATCTCGGAAACTAAAAGAGATAATGCAATTTGGCAACCGGCAATGTAACTAGCATGCCGAATATTACTTGGAATGTGAATTGGAACGAAATCGCCAATAGATAAGACCATATTACAATTTGGGCCCAAGTTAGAAGCAGAGCCTAAGGTGTAAATTATCGATAGTCCATATCTCGGAAACTATAAGAGATAATGCAACTTGGCCACCGGCAATGTAATTAGCATGCCGAATATTACTTGGAATGTGAATTGGAACGAAATCGCCAATAGATAAGACCATTTTACAATTTGGGCCCAAGTTAGAAGCAGAGCCTAAGGTGTAAATTATCCATAGTCCATATCTCGGAAACTATAAGAGATAAAGCAATTTGGCAACCGGCAATGTAATTAGCATGCCGAATATTACTTGGAATGTGAATTGGAACGAAATCGCCAATAGATAAGACCATTTTACAATTGGGGCCCAAGTTAGAAGCAGAGCCTAAGGTGTAAATTATGGATAGTCCATATCTCGGAAACTATAAGAGATAATGCAATTTCGCAACCGGCAATGTAATTAGCATGCCGAATATTACTTGGAGTGTGAATTGGAACGAAATCGCCAATAGATAAGACCATTTTACAATTTGGGCCCAAGTTAGAAGCAGAGCCTAAGGTGTAAATAATCGATAGTCCGTATCTCGGAAACTATAAGAGATAATGCAATTTGGCAACCGGCAATGTAATTAGCATGCCGAATATTACTTGGAATGTGAATTGGAACGAAATCGCCAATAGATAAGACCATTTTACAATTTGGGCCCAAGTTAGAAGCAGAGCCTAAGGTGTAAATAATCGATAGTCCATATCTCGGAAACTATAAGAGATAATGCAATTTGGCAACCGGCAATGTAATTAGCATGCCGAATATTACTTGGAATGTGAATTGGAACGAAATCGCCAATAGATAAGACCATATTACAATTTGGGCCCAAGTTAGAAGCAGAGCCTAAGGTGTAAATTATCGATAGTCCATATCTCGGAAACTATAAGAGATAATGCAATTTGGCAACCGGCAATGTAATTAGCATGCCGAATATTACTTGGAATGTGAATTGGAACGAAATCGCCAATATATAAGACCATTTTACAATTTGGGCCCAAGTTAGAAGCAGAGCCTAAGGTGTGAATTATCGATAGTCCATATCTCGGAAACTATAAGAGATAATGCAATTTGGCAACCGGCAATGTAATTAGCATGCCGAATATTACTTGGAATGTGAATTGGAACGAAATCGCCAATAGGTAAGACCATTTTACAATTTGGGCCCAAGTTAGAAGCAGAGCCTAAGGTGTAAATTATCGATGGTCCATATCTCGGAAACTATAAGAGATAATTCAATTTGGCCACCGGCAATGTAATTAGCATGCCGAATATTACTTGGAATGTGAATTGGAACGAAATCGCCAATAGATAAGACCATTTTACAATTTCTGCCCAAGTTAGAAGCAGAGCCTAAGGTGTAAATTATCGATAGTCCATATCTCGGAAACTATAAGAGATAATGCAATTTGGCAACCGGCAATGTAATTAGCATGCCGAATATTACTTGGAATGTGAATTGGAACGAAATCGCCAATAGATAAGGCCATTTTACAATTTGGGCCCAAGTTAGAAGCAGAGCCTAAGGTGTAAATTATCGATAGTCCATATCTCGGAAACTATAAGAGATAATGCAATTTGGCAACCGGCAATGTAATTAGCATGCCGAATATTACTTGGAATGTGAATTGGAACGAAATCGCCAATAGATAAGACCATTTTACAATTTGGGCCCAAGTTAGAAGCAGAGCCTAAGGTGTAAATTATCCATAGTCCATATCTCGGAAACTAAAAGAGATAATGCAATTTGGCAACCGGCAATGTAATTAGCATGCCGAATATTACTTGGAATGTGAATTGGAACGAAATCGCCAATAGATAAGACCATTTTACAATTTGGGCCCAAGTTAGAAGCAGAGCCTAAGGTGTAAATTATCGATAGTCCATATCTCGGAAATTATAAGAGCTAATGCAGTTTCGCAACCGGCAATGTAATTAGCATGCCGAATATTACTTGGAATGTGAATTGGGACGAAATCGCCAATAGATAAGACCATTTTACAATTTGGGCCCAAGTTAGAAGCAGAGCCTAAGGTGTAAATTATCGATAGTCCATATCTCGGAAACTATAAGAGATAATTCAATTTGGCAACCGGCAATGTAATTAGCATGCCGAATATTACTTGGAATGTGAATTGGAACGAAATCGCCAATAGATAAGACCATTTTACAATTTGGGCCCAAGTTAGAAGCAGAGCCTAAGGTGTAAATTATCGATAGTCCATATCTCGGAAACTATAAGAGATAATGCAATTTGGCAACCGGCAATGTAATTAGCATGCCGAATATTACTTGGAATGTGAATTGGAACGAAATCGCCAATAGATAAGACGATTTTACAATTTGGGCCCAAGTTAGAAGCAGAGCCTAAGGTGTGAATTACCGATAGTCCATATCTCGGAAACTATAAGAGATAATGCAATTTGGCAACCGGCAATGTAATTAGCATGCCGAATATTACTTGGTATGTGAATTGGAACGAAATCGCCAATAGATAAGACCATTTTACAATTTGGGCCCAAGTTAGAAGCAGAGCCTAAGGTGTAAATTATCGATAGTCCATATCTCGGAAACTATAAGAGATAATGCAATTTGGCAACCGGCAATGTAATTAGCATGCCGAATATTACTTGGAATGTGAATTGGAATGAAATCGCCAATAGATAAGACCATTTTACAATTTGGGCCCAAGTTAGAAGCAGAGCCTAAGGTGTAAATTATCGATAGTCCATATCTCGGAAACTATAAGAGATAATGCAATTTGGCAACCGGCAATGTAATTAGCATGCCGAATATTACTTGGAATGTGAATTGGAACGAAATCGCCAATAGATAAGACGATTTTACAATTTGGGCCCTAGTTAGAAGCAGAGCCTAAGGTGTAAATTACCGATAGTCCATATCTCGGAAACTATAAGAGATAAAGCAATTTGGCAACCGGCAATGTAATTAGCATGCCGAATATTACTTGGAATGTGAATTGGAACGAAATCGCCAATAGATAAGACCATTTTACAATTTGGGCCCAAGTTAGAAGCAGAGCCTAAGGTGTAAATTATCGATAGTCCATATCTCGGAAACTATAAGAGATAATGCAATTTGGCAACCGGCAATGTAATTAGCATGCCGAATATTACTTGGAATGTGAATTGGAATGAAATCGCCAATAGATAAGACCATTTAACAATTTGGGCCCAAGTTAGAAGCAGAGCCTAAGGTGTAAATTATCCATAGTCCATATCTCGAAAACTATAAGAGATAATGCAATTTGGCAACTGGCAATGTAATTAGCATGCCGAATATTACTTGGAATGTGAATTGGGACGAAATCGCCAATAGATAAGACCATTTTACAATTTGGGCCCAAGTTAGAAGCAGAGCCTAAGGTTAAAAATAATCGATAGTCCATATCTCGGAAACTATAAGAGATAATGCAATTTGGGAACCGGCAATGTAATTAGCATGCCGAATATTACTTGGAATGTGAATTGGAACGAAATCGCCAATAGATAAGACCATTTTACAATTTGGGCCCAAGTTAGAAGCAGAGCCTAAGGTGTAAATTATCGATAGTCCATATCTCGGAAACTATAAGAGATAATGCAACTTGGCCACCGGCAATGTAATTAGCATGCCGAATATTACTTGGAATGTGAATTGGAACGAAATCGCCAATAGGTAAGACCATTTTACAATTTGGGCCCAAGTTAGAAGCAGAGCCTAAGGTGTAAATTATCGATAGTCCATATCTCGGAAACTATAAGAGATAATGCAATTTGGCAACCGGCAATGTAACTAGCATGCCGAATATTACTTGGAATGTGAATTGGGACGAAATCGCCAATAGATAAGACCATTTTACAATTTGGGCCCAAGTTAGAAGCAGAGCCTAAGGTGTAAATTATCGATAGTCCATATCTCGGAAACTATAAGAGATAATGCAGTTTCGCAACCGGCAATGTAATTAGCATGCCGAATATTACTTGGAATGTGAATTGGGACGAAATCGCCAATAGATAAGACCATTTTACAATTTGGGCCCAAGTTAGAAGCAGAGCCTAATGTGTAAATTATCGATAGTCCATATCTCGGAAACTATAAGAGATAATGCAATTTGGCAACCGGCAATGTAATTAGCATGCCGAATACTACTTGGAATGTGAATTGGAACGAAATCGCCAATAGATAAGACCATTTTACAGTTTGGGCCCAAGTTAGAAGCAGAGCCTAAGGTTAAAAATAATCGATAGTCCATATCTCGGAAACTATAAGAGATAATGCAATTTGGGAACCGGCAATGTAATTAGCATGCCGAATATTACTTGGAATGTGAATTGGAACGAAATCGCCAATAGATAAGACCATTTTACAATTTGGGCCCAAGTTAGAAGCAGAGCCTAAGGTGTAAATTATCGATAGTCCATATCTCGGAGACTATAAGAGATAATGCAATTTGGCAACCGGCAATGTAATTAGCATGCCGAATATTACTTGGAATGTGAATTGGAATGAAATCGCCAATAGATAAGACCATTTTACAATTTGGGCCCAAGTTAGAAGCAGAGCCTAAGGTGTAAATTATCGATAGTCCATATCTCGGAAACTATAAGAGATAATGCAATTTGGCAACCGGCAATGTAATTAGCATGCCGAATATTACTTGGAATGTGAATTGGAACGAAATCGCCAATAGATAAGACGATTTTACAATTTGGGCCCTAGTTAGAAGCAGAGCCTAAGGTGTAAATTACCGATAGTCCATATCTCGGAAACTATAAGAGATAATGCAATTTGGCAACCGGCAATGTAATTAGCATGCCGAATATTACTTGGAATCTGAATTGGAACGAGATCGCCAATAGATAAGACCATTTTACAATTTGGGCCCAAGTTAGAAGCAGAGCCTAAGGTGTAAATTATCGATAGTCCATATCTCGGAAACTATAAGAGATAATGCAATTTGGCAACCGGCAATGTAATTAGCATGCCGAATATTACTTGGAATGTGAATTGGAATGAAATCGCCAATAGATAAGACCATTTTACAATTTGGGCCCAAGTTAGAAGCAGAGCCTAAGGTGTAAATTATCGATAGTCCATATCTCGGAAACTATAAGAGATAATGCAACTTGGCCACCGGCAATGTAATTAGCATGCCGAATATTACTTGGAATGTGAATTGGAACGAAATCGCCAATAGGTAAGACCATTTTACAATTTGGGCCCAAGTTAGAAGCAGAGCCTAAGGTGTAAATTATCGATAGTCCATATCTCGGAAACTATAAGAGATAATGCAATTTGGCAACCGGCAATGTAACTAGCATGCCGAATATTACTTGGAATGTGAATTGGGACGAAATCACCAATAGATAAGACCATTTTACAATTTGGGCCCAAGTTAGAAGCAGAGCCTAAGGTGTAAATTATCGATAGTCCATATCTCGGAAACTATAAGAGATAATGCAGTTTCGCAACCGGCAATGTAATTAGCATGCCGAATATTACTTGGAATGTGAATTGGGACGAAATCGCCAATAGATAAGACCATTTTACAATTTGGGCCCAAGTTAGAAGCAGAGCCTAAGGTGTAAATTATCGATAGTCCATATCTCGGAAACTATAAGAGATAATGCAATTTGGCAACCGGCAATGTAATTAGCATGCCGAATACTACTTGGAATGTGAATTGGAACGAAATCGCCAATAGATAAGACCATTTTACAGTTTGGGCCCAAGTTAGAAGCAGAGCCTAAGGTTAAAAATAATCGATAGTCCATATCTCGGAAACTATAAGAGATAATGCAATTTGGGAACCGGCAATGTAATTAGCATGCCGTATATTACTTGGAATGTGAATTGGAACGAAATCGCCAATAGATAAGACCATTTTACAATTTGGGCCCAAGTTAGAAGCAGAGCCTAAGGTGTAAATTATCGATAGTCCATATCTCGGAAACTATAAGAGATAATGCAATTTGGCAACCGGCAATGTAATTAGCATGCCGAATATTACTTGGAATGTGAATTGGAATGAAATCGCCAATAGATAAGACCATTTTACAATTTGGGCCCAAGTTAGAAGCAGAGCCTAAGGTGTAAATTATCGATAGTCCATATCTCGGAAACTATAAGAGATAATGCAATTTGGCAACCGGCAATGTAATTAGCATGCCGAATATTACTTGGAATGTGAATTGGAACGAAATCGCCAATAGATAAGACGATTTTACAATTTGGGCCCTAGTTAGAAGCAGAGCCTAAGGTGTAAATTACCGATAGTCCATATCTCGGAAACTATAATAGATAATGCAATTTGGCAACCGGCAATGTAATTAGCATGCCGAATATTACTTGGAATCTGAATTGGAACGAGATCGCCAATAGATAAGACCATTTTACAATTTGGGCCCAAGTTAGAAGCAGAGCCTAAGGTGTAAATTATCGATAGTCCATATCTCGGAAACTATAAGAGATAATGCAATTTGGCAACCGGCAATGTAATTAGCATGCCGAATATTACTTGGAATGTGAATTGGAATGAAATCGCCAATAGATAAGACCATTTTACAATTTGGGCCCAAGTTAGAAGCAGAGCCTAAGGTGTAAATTATCGATAGTCCATATCTCGGAAACTATAAGAGATAATGCAACTTGGCCACCGGCAATGTAATTAGCATGCCGAATATTACTTGGAATGTGAATTGGAACGAAATCGCCAATAGGTAAGACCATTTTACAATTTGGGCCCAAGTTAGAAGCAGAGCCTAAGGTGTAAATTATCGATAGTCCATATCTCGGAAACTATAAGAGATAATGCAATTTGGCAACCGGCAATGTAACTAGCATGCCGAATATTACTTGGAATGTGAATTGGGACGAAATCGCCAATAGATAAGACCATTTTACAATTTGGGCCCAAGTTAGAAGCAGAGCCTAAGGTGTAAATTATCGATAGTCCATATCTCGGAAACTATAAGAGATAATGCAGTTTCGCAACCGGCAATGTAATTAGCATGCCGAATATTACTTGGAATGTGAATTGGGACGAAATCGCCAATAGATAAGACCATTTTACAATTTGGGCCCAAGTTAGAAGCAGAGCCTAAGGTGTAAATTATCGATAGTCCATATCTCGGAAACTATAAGAGATAATGCAATTTGGCAACCGGCAATGTAATTAGCATGCCGAATACTACTTGGAATGTGAATTGGAACGAAATCGCCAATAGATAAGACCATTTTACAGTTTGGGCCCAAGTTAGAAGCAGAGCCTAAGGTTAAAAATAATCGATAGTCCATATCTCGGAAACTATAAGAGATAATGCAATTTGGGAACCGGCAATGTAATTAGCATGCCGTATATTACTTGGAATGTGAATTGGAACGAAATCGCCAATAGATAAGACCATTTTACAATTTGGGCCCAAGTTAGAAGCAGAGCCTAAGGTGTAAATTATCGATAGTCCATATCTCGGAAACTATAAGAGATAATGGAACTTGGCCACCGGCAATGTAATTAGCATGCCGAATATTACTTGGAATGTGAATTGGAACGAAATCGCCAATAGATAAGACCATTTTACAATTTGGGCCCAAGTTAGAAGCAGAGCCTAAGGTGTAAATTATCCATAGTCCATATCTCGGAATCTATAAGAGATAAAGCAATTTGGCAACCGGCAATGTAATTAGCATGCCGAATATTACTTGGAATGTGAATTGGAACGAAATCGCCAATAGATAAGACCATTTTACAATTGGGGCCCAAGTTAAAAGCAGAGCCTAAGGTGTAAATTATTGATAGTCCATATCTCGGAAACTATAAGAGATAATGCAATTTGGCAACCGGCAATGTAATTAGCATGCCGAATATTACTTGGAATGTGAATTGGAACGAAATCGCCAATAGATAAGACCATATTACAATTTGGGCCCAAGTTAGAAGCAGAGCCTAAGGTGTAAATTATCGATAGTCCATATCTCGGCAACTATAAGAGATAATGCAATTTGGCAACCGGCAATGTAATTAGCATGCCGAATATTACTTGGAATGTGAATTGGAACGAAATCGCCAATATATAAGACCATTTTACAATTTGGGCCCAAGTTAGAAGCAGAGCCTAAGGTGTAAATTATCGATAGTCCATATCTCGGAAACTATAAGAGATAATGCAATTTGGCAACCGGCAATGTAATTAGCATGCCGAATATTACTTGGAATGTGAATTGGAACGAAATCGCCAATAGGTAAGACCATTTTACAATTTGGGCCCAAGTTAGAAGCAGAGCCTAAGGTGTAAATTATCGATAGTCCATATCTCGGAAACTATAAGAGATAATTCAATTTGGCCACCGGCAATGTAATTAGCATGCCGAATATTACTTGGAATGTGAATTGGAACGAAATCGCCAATAGATAAGACCATTTTACAATTTGGGCCCAAGTTAGAAGCAGAGCCTAAGGTTAAAAATAATCGATAGTCCATATCTCGGAAACTATAAGAGATAATGCAATTTGGGAACCGGCAATGTAATTAGCATGCCGAATATTACTTGGAATGTGAATTGGAACGAAATCGCCAATAGATAAGACCATTTTACAATTTGGGCCCAAGTTAGAAGCAGAGCCTAAGGTGTAAATTATCGATAGTCCATATCTCGGAAACTATAAGAGATAATTCAATTTGGCCACCGGCAATGTAATTAGCATGCCGAATATTACTTGGAATGTGAATTGGAACGAAATCGCCAATAGATAAGACCATTTTACAATTTGGGCCCAAGTTAGAAGCAGAGCCTAAGGTGTAAATTATCGATAGTCCATATCTCGGAAACTATAAGAGATAATGCAATTTGGCAACCGGCAATGTAATTAGCATGCCGAATATTACTTGGAATGTGAATTGGAATGAAATCGCCAATAGATAAGACCATTTTACAATTTGGGCCCAAGTTAGAAGCAGAGCCTAAGGTGTAAATTATCGATAGTCCATATCTCGGAAACTATAAGAGATAATGCAATTTGGCAACCGGCAATGTAATTAGCATGCCGAATATTACTTGGAATGTGAATTGGAACGAAATCGCCAATAGATAAGACGATTTTACAATTTGGGCCCTAGTTAGAAGCAGAGCCTAAGGTGTAAATTACCGATAGTCCATATCTCGGAAACTATAAGAGATAAAGCAATTTGGCAACCGGCAATGTAATTAGCATGCCGAATATTACTTGGAATGTGAATTGGAACGAAATCGCCAATAGATAAGACCATTTTACAATTTGGGCCCAAGTTAGAAGCAGAGCCTAAGGTGTAAATTATCGATAGTCCATATCTCGGAAACTATAAGAGATAATGCAATTTGGCAACCGGCAATGTAATTAGCATGCCGAATATTACTTGGAATGTGAATTGGAATGAAATCGCCAATAGATAAGACCATTTTACAATTTGGGCCCAAGTTAGAAGCAGAGCCTAAGGTGTAAATTATCCATAGTCCATATCTCGAAAACTATAAGAGATAATGCAATTTGGCAACTGGCAATGTAATTAGCATGCCGAATATTACTTGGAATGTGAATTGGGACGAAATCGCCAATAGATAAGACCATTTTACAATTTGGGCCCAAGTTAGAAGCAGAGCCTAAGGTTAAAAATAATCGATAGTCCATATCTCGGAAACTATAAGAGATAATGCAATTTGGGAACCGGCAATGTAATTAGCATGCCGAATATTACTTGGAATGTGAATTGGAACGAAATCGCCAATAGATAAGACCATTTTACAATTTGGGCCCAAGTTAGAAGCAGAGCCTAAGGTGTAAATTATCGATAGTCCATATCTCGGAAACTATAAGAGATAATGCAACTTGGCCACCGGCAATGTAATTAGCATGCCGAATATTACTTGGAATGTGAATTGGAACGAAATCGCCAATAGGTAAGACCATTTTACAATTTGGGCCCAAGTTAGAAGCAGAGCCTAAGGTGTAAATTATCGATAGTCCATATCTCGGAAACTATAAGAGATAATGCAATTTGGCAACCGGCAATGTAACTAGCATGCCGAATATTACTTGGAATGTGAATTGGGACGAAATCGCCAATAGATAAGACCATTTTACAATTTGGGCCCAAGTTAGAAGCAGAGCCTAAGGTGTAAATTATCGATAGTCCATATCTCGGAAACTATAAGAGATAATGCAGTTTCGCAACCGGCAATGTAATTAGCATGCCGAATATTACTTGGAATGTGAATTGGGACGAAATCGCCAATAGATAAGACCATTTTACAATTTGGGCCCAAGTTAGAAGCAGAGCCTAAGGTGTAAATTATCGATAGTCCATATCTCGGAAACTATAAGAGATAATGCAATTTGGCAACCGGCAATGTAATTAGCATGCCGAATACTACTTGGAATGTGAATTGGAACGAAATCGCCAATAGATAAGACCATTTTACAGTTTGGGCCCAAGTTAGAAGCAGAGCCTAAGGTTAAAAATAATCGATAGTCCATATCTCGGAAACTATAAGAGATAATGCAATTTGGGAACCGGCAATGTAATTAGCATGCCGAATATTACTTGGAATGTGAATTGGAACGAAATCGCCAATAGATAAGACCATTTTACAATTTGGGCCCAAGTTAGAAGCAGAGCCTAAGGTGTAAATTATCGATAGTCCATATCTCGGAAACTATAAGAGATAATGCAATTTGGCAACCGGCAATGTAATTAGCATGCCGAATATTACTTGGAATGTGAATTGGAATGAAATCGCCAATAGATAAGACCATTTTACAATTTGGGCCCAAGTTAGAAGCAGAGCCTAAGGTGTAAATTATCGATAGTCCATATCTCGGAAACTATAAGAGATAATGCAATTTGGCAACCGGCAATGTAATTAGCATGCCGAATATTACTTGGAATGTGAATTGGAACGAAATCGCCAATAGATAAGACGATTTTACAATTTGGGCCCTAGTTAGAAGCAGAGCCTAAGGTGTAAATTACCGATAGTCCATATCTCGGAAACTATAAGAGATAATGCAATTTGGCAACCGGCAATGTAATTAGCATGCCGAATATTACTTGGAATCTGAATTGGAACGAGATCGCCAATAGATAAGACCATTTTACAATTTGGGCCCAAGTTAGAAGCAGAGCCTAAGGTGTAAATTATCGATAGTCCATATCTCGGAAACTATAAGAGATAATGCAATTTGGCAACCGGCAATGTAATTAGCATGCCGAATATTACTTGGAATGTGAATTGGAATGAAATCGCCAATAGATAAGACCATTTTACAATTTGGGCCCAAGTTAGAAGCAGAGCCTAAGGTGTAAATTATCGATAGTCCATATCTCGGAAACTATAAGAGATAATGCAACTTGGCCACCGGCAATGTAATTAGCATGCCGAATATTACTTGGAATGTGAATTGGAACGAAATCGCCAATAGGTAAGACCATTTTACAATTTGGGCCCAAGTTAGAAGCAGAGCCTAAGGTGTAAATTATCGATAGTCCATATCTCGGAAACTATAAGAGATAATGCAATTTGGCAACCGGCAATGTAACTAGCATGCCGAATATTACTTGGAATGTGAATTGGGACGAAATCACCAATAGATAAGACCATTTTACAATTTGGGCCCAAGTTAGAAGCAGAGCCTAAGGTGTAAATTATCGATAGTCCATATCTCGGAAACTATAAGAGATAATGCAGTTTCGCAACCGGCAATGTAATTAGCATGCCGAATATTACTTGGAATGTGAATTGGGACGAAATCGCCAATAGATAAGACCATTTTACAATTTGGGCCCAAGTTAGAAGCAGAGCCTAAGGTGTAAATTATCGATAGTCCATATCTCGGAAACTATAAGAGATAATGCAATTTGGCAACCGGCAATGTAATTAGCATGCCGAATACTACTTGGAATGTGAATTGGAACGAAATCGCCAATAGATAAGACCATTTTACAGTTTGGGCCCAAGTTAGAAGCAGAGCCTAAGGTTAAAAATAATCGATAGTCCATATCTCGGAAACTATAAGAGATAATGCAATTTGGGAACCGGCAATGTAATTAGCATGCCGTATATTACTTGGAATGTGAATTGGAACGAAATCGCCAATAGATAAGACCATTTTACAATTTGGGCCCAAGTTAGAAGCAGAGCCTAAGGTGTAAATTATCGATAGTCCATATCTCGGAAACTATAAGAGATAATGCAATTTGGCAACCGGCAATGTAATTAGCATGCCGAATATTACTTGGAATGTGAATTGGAATGAAATCGCCAATAGATAAGACCATTTTACAATTTGGGCCCAAGTTAGAAGCAGAGCCTAAGGTGTAAATTATCGATAGTCCATATCTCGGAAACTATAAGAGATAATGCAATTTGGCAACCGGCAATGTAATTAGCATGCCGAATATTACTTGGAATGTGAATTGGAACGAAATCGCCAATAGATAAGACGATTTTACAATTTGGGCCCTAGTTAGAAGCAGAGCCTAAGGTGTAAATTACCGATAGTCCATATCTCGGAAACTATAATAGATAATGCAATTTGGCAACCGGCAATGTAATTAGCATGCCGAATATTACTTGGAATCTGAATTGGAACGAGATCGCCAATAGATAAGACCATTTTACAATTTGGGCCCAAGTTAGAAGCAGAGCCTAAGGTGTAAATTATCGATAGTCCATATCTCGGAAACTATAAGAGATAATGCAATTTGGCAACCGGCAATGTAATTAGCATGCCGAATATTACTTGGAATGTGAATTGGAATGAAATCGCCAATAGATAAGACCATTTTACAATTTGGGCCCAAGTTAGAAGCAGAGCCTAAGGTGTAAATTATCGATAGTCCATATCTCGGAAACTATAAGAGATAATGCAACTTGGCCACCGGCAATGTAATTAGCATGCCGAATATTACTTGGAATGTGAATTGGAACGAAATCGCCAATAGGTAAGACCATTTTACAATTGGGCCCAAGTTAGAAGCAGAGCCTAAGGTGTAAATTATCGATAGTCCATATCTCGGAAACTATAAGAGATAATGCAATTTGGCAACCGGCAATGTAACTAGCATGCCGAATATTACTTGGAATGTGAATTGGGACGAAATCGCCAATAGATAAGACCATTTTACAATTTGGGCCCAAGTTAGAAGCAGAGCCTAAGGTGTAAATTATCGATAGTCCATATCTCGGAAACTATAAGAGATAATGCAGTTTCGCAACCGGCAATGTAATTAGCATGCCGAATATTACTTGGAATGTGAATTGGGACGAAATCGCCAATAGATAAGACCATTTTACAATTTGGGCCCAAGTTAGAAGCAGAGCCTAAGGTGTAAATTATCGATAGTCCATATCTCGGAAACTATAAGAGATAATGCAATTTGGCAACCGGCAATGTAATTAGCATGCCGAATACTACTTGGAATGTGAATTGGAACGAAATCGCCAATAGATAAGACCATTTTACAGTTTGGGCCCAAGTTAGAAGCAGAGCCTAAGGTTAAAAATAATCGATAGTCCATATCTCGGAAACTATAAGAGATAATGCAATTTGGGAACCGGCAATGTAATTAGCATGCCGTATATTACTTGGAATGTGAATTGGAACGAAATCGCCAATAGATAAGACCATTTTACAATTTGGGCCCAAGTTAGAAGCAGAGCCTAAGGTGTAAATTATCGATAGTCCATATCTCGGAAACTATAAGAGATAATGGAACTTGGCCACCGGCAATGTAATTAGCATGCCGAATATTACTTGGAATGTGAATTGGAACGAAATCGCCAATAGATAAGACCATTTTACAATTTGGGCCCAAGTTAGAAGCAGAGCCTAAGGTGTAAATTATCCATAGTCCATATCTCGGAATCTATAAGAGATAAAGCAATTTGGCAACCGGCAATGTAATTAGCATGCCGAATATTACTTGGAATGTGAATTGGAACGAAATCGCCAATAGATAAGACCATTTTACAATTGGGGCCCAAGTTAAAAGCAGAGCCTAAGGTGTAAATTATTGATAGTCCATATCTCGGAAACTATAAGAGATAATGCAATTTGGCAACCGGCAATGTAATTAGCATGCCGAATATTACTTGGAATGTGAATTGGAACGAAATCGCCAATAGATAAGACCATATTACAATTTGGGCCCAAGTTAGAAGCAGAGCCTAAGGTGTAAATTATCGATAGTCCATATCTCGGCAACTATAAGAGATAATGCAATTTGGCAACCGGCAATGTAATTAGCATGCCGAATATTACTTGGAATGTGAATTGGAACGAAATCGCCAATATATAAGACCATTTTACAATTTGGGCCCAAGTTAGAAGCAGAGCCTAAGGTGTAAATTATCGATAGTCCATATCTCGGAAACTATAAGAGATAATGCAATTTGGCAACCGGCAATGTAATTAGCATGCCGAATATTACTTGGAATGTGAATTGGAACGAAATCGCCAATAGGTAAGACCATTTTACAATTTGGGCCCAAGTTAGAAGCAGAGCCTAAGGTGTAAATTATCGATAGTCCATATCTCGGAAACTATAAGAGATAATTCAATTTGGCCACCGGCAATGTAATTAGCATGCCGAATATTACTTGGAATGTGAATTGGAACGAAATCGCCAATAGATAAGACCATTTTACAATTTGGGCCCAAGTTAGAAGCAGAGCCTAAGGTTAAAAATAATCGATAGTCCATATCTCGGAAACTATAAGAGATAATGCAATTTGGGAACCGGCAATGTAATTAGCATGCCGAATATTACTTGGAATGTGAATTGGAACGAAATCGCCAATAGATAAGACCATTTTACAATTTGGGCCCAAGTTAGAAGCAGAGCCTAAGGTGTAAATTATCGATAGTCCATATCTCGGAAACTATAAGAGATAATTCAATTTGGCCACCGGCAATGTAATTAGCATGCCGAATATTACTTGGAATGTGAATTGGAACGAAATCGCCAATAGATAAGACCATTTTACAATTTGGGCCCAAGTTAGAAGCAGAGCCTAAGGTGTAAATTATCGATAGTCCATATCTCGGAAACTATAAGAGATAATGCAATTTGGCAACCGGCAATGTAATTAGCATGCCGAATATTACTTGGAATGTGAATTGGAATGAAATCGCCAATAGATAAGACCATTTTACAATTTGGGCCCAAGTTAGAAGCAGAGCCTAAGGTGTAAATTATCGATAGTCCATATCTCGGAAACTATAAGAGATAATGCAATTTGGCAACCGGCAATGTAATTAGCATGCCGAATATTACTTGGAATGTGAATTGGAACGAAATCGCCAATAGATAAGACGATTTTACAATTTGGGCCCTAGTTAGAAGCAGAGCCTAAGGTGTAAATTACCGATAGTCCATATCTCGGAAACTATAAGAGATAAAGCAATTTGGCAACCGGCAATGTAATTAGCATGCCGAATATTACTTGGAATGTGAATTGGAACGAAATCGCCAATAGATAAGACCATTTTACAATTTGGGCCCAAGTTAGAAGCAGAGCCTAAGGTGTAAATTATCGATAGTCCATATCTCGGAAACTATAAGAGATAATGCAATTTGGCAACCGGCAATGTAATTAGCATGCCGAATATTACTTGGAATGTGAATTGGAATGAAATCGCCAATAGATAAGACCATTTTACAATTTGGGCCCAAGTTAGAAGCAGAGCCTAAGGTGTAAATTATCCATAGTCCATATCTCGAAAACTATAAGAGATAATGCAATTTGGCAACTGGCAATGTAATTAGCATGCCGAATATTACTTGGAATGTGAATTGGGACGAAATCGCCAATAGATAAGACCATTTTACAATTTGGGCCCAAGTTAGAAGCAGAGCCTAAGGTTAAAAATAATCGATAGTCCATATCTCGGAAACTATAAGAGATAATGCAATTTGGGAACCGGCAATGTAATTAGCATGCCGAATATTACTTGGAATGTGAATTGGAACGAAATCGCCAATAGATAAGACCATTTTACAATTTGGGCCCAAGTTAGAAGCAGAGCCTAAGGTGTAAATTATCGATAGTCCATATCTCGGAAACTATAAGAGATAATGCAACTTGGCCACCGGCAATGTAATTAGCATGCCGAATATTACTTGGAATGTGAATTGGAACGAAATCGCCAATAGGTAAGACCATTTTACAATTTGGGCCCAAGTTAGAAGCAGAGCCTAAGGTGTAAATTATCGATAGTCCATATCTCGGAAACTATAAGAGATAATGCAATTTGGCAACCGGCAATGTAACTAGCATGCCGAATATTACTTGGAATGTGAATTGGGACGAAATCGCCAATAGATAAGACCATTTTACAATTTGGGCCCAAGTTAGAAGCAGAGCCTAAGGTGTAAATTATCGATAGTCCATATCTCGGAAACTATAAGAGATAATGCAGTTTCGCAACCGGCAATGTAATTAGCATGCCGAATATTACTTGGAATGTGAATTGGGACGAAATCGCCAATAGATAAGACCATTTTACAATTTGGGCCCAAGTTAGAAGCAGAGCCTAAGGTGTAAATTATCGATAGTCCATATCTCGGAAACTATAAGAGATAATGCAATTTGGCAACCGGCAATGTAATTAGCATGCCGAATACTACTTGGAATGTGAATTGGAACGAAATCGCCAATAGATAAGACCATTTTACAGTTTGGGCCCAAGTTAGAAGCAGAGCCTAAGGTTAAAAATAATCGATAGTCCATATCTCGGAAACTATAAGAGATAATGCAATTTGGGAACCGGCAATGTAATTAGCATGCCGAATATTACTTGGAATGTGAATTGGAACGAAATCGCCAATAGATAAGACCATTTTACAATTTGGGCCCAAGTTAGAAGCAGAGCCTAAGGTGTAAATTATCGATAGTCCATATCTCGGAAACTATAAGAGATAATGCAATTTGGCAACCGGCAATGTAATTAGCATGCCGAATATTACTTGGAATGTGAATTGGAATGAAATCGCCAATAGATAAGACCATTTTACAATTTGGGCCCAAGTTAGAAGCAGAGCCTAAGGTGTAAATTATCGATAGTCCATATCTCGGAAACTATAAGAGATAATGCAATTTGGCAACCGGCAATGTAATTAGCATGCCGAATATTACTTGGAATGTGAATTGGAACGAAATCGCCAATAGATAAGACGATTTTACAATTTGGGCCCTAGTTAGAAGCAGAGCCTAAGGTGTAAATTACCGATAGTCCATATCTCGGAAACTATAAGAGATAATGCAATTTGGCAACCGGCAATGTAATTAGCATGCCGAATATTACTTGGAATCTGAATTGGAACGAGATCGCCAATAGATAAGACCATTTTACAATTTGGGCCCAAGTTAGAAGCAGAGCCTAAGGTGTAAATTATCGATAGTCCATATCTCGGAAACTATAAGAGATAATGCAATTTGGCAACCGGCAATGTAATTAGCATGCCGAATATTACTTGGAATGTGAATTGGAATGAAATCGCCAATAGATAAGACCATTTTACAATTTGGGCCCAAGTTAGAAGCAGAGCCTAAGGTGTAAATTATCGATAGTCCATATCTCGGAAACTATAAGAGATAATGCAACTTGGCCACCGGCAATGTAATTAGCATGCCGAATATTACTTGGAATGTGAATTGGAACGAAATCGCCAATAGGTAAGACCATTTTACAATTTGGGCCCAAGTTAGAAGCAGAGCCTAAGGTGTAAATTATCGATAGTCCATATCTCGGAAACTATAAGAGATAATGCAATTTGGCAACCGGCAATGTAACTAGCATGCCGAATATTACTTGGAATGTGAATTGGGACGAAATCACCAATAGATAAGACCATTTTACAATTTGGGCCCAAGTTAGAAGCAGAGCCTAAGGTGTAAATTATCGATAGTCCATATCTCGGAAACTATAAGAGATAATGCAGTTTCGCAACCGGCAATGTAATTAGCATGCCGAATATTACTTGGAATGTGAATTGGGACGAAATCGCCAATAGATAAGACCATTTTACAATTTGGGCCCAAGTTAGAAGCAGAGCCTAAGGTGTAAATTATCGATAGTCCATATCTCGGAAACTATAAGAGATAATGCAATTTGGCAACCGGCAATGTAATTAGCATGCCGAATACTACTTGGAATGTGAATTGGAACGAAATCGCCAATAGATAAGACCATTTTACAGTTTGGGCCCAAGTTAGAAGCAGAGCCTAAGGTTAAAAATAATCGATAGTCCATATCTCGGAAACTATAAGAGATAATGCAATTTGGGAACCGGCAATGTAATTAGCATGCCGTATATTACTTGGAATGTGAATTGGAACGAAATCGCCAATAGATAAGACCATTTTACAATTTGGGCCCAAGTTAGAAGCAGAGCCTAAGGTGTAAATTATCGATAGTCCATATCTCGGAAACTATAAGAGATAATGCAATTTGGCAACCGGCAATGTAATTAGCATGCCGAATATTACTTGGAATGTGAATTGGAATGAAATCGCCAATAGATAAGACCATTTTACAATTTGGGCCCAAGTTAGAAGCAGAGCCTAAGGTGTAAATTATCGATAGTCCATATCTCGGAAACTATAAGAGATAATGCAATTTGGCAACCGGCAATGTAATTAGCATGCCGAATATTACTTGGAATGTGAATTGGAACGAAATCGCCAATAGATAAGACGATTTTACAATTTGGGCCCTAGTTAGAAGCAGAGCCTAAGGTGTAAATTACCGATAGTCCATATCTCGGAAACTATAATAGATAATGCAATTTGGCAACCGGCAATGTAATTAGCATGCCGAATATTACTTGGAATCTGAATTGGAACGAGATCGCCAATAGATAAGACCATTTTACAATTTGGGCCCAAGTTAGAAGCAGAGCCTAAGGTGTAAATTATCGATAGTCCATATCTCGGAAACTATAAGAGATAATGCAATTTGGCAACCGGCAATGTAATTAGCATGCCGAATATTACTTGGAATGTGAATTGGAATGAAATCGCCAATAGATAAGACCATTTTACAATTTGGGCCCAAGTTAGAAGCAGAGCCTAAGGTGTAAATTATCGATAGTCCATATCTTGGAAAGTATAAGAGATAATGCAACTTGGCCACCGGCAATGTAATTAGCATGCCGAATATTACTTGGAATGTGAATTGGAACGAAATCGCCAATAGGTAAGACCATTTTACAATTTGGGCCCAAGTTAGAAGCAGAGCCTAAGGTGTAAATTATCGATAGTCCATATCTCGGAAACTATAAGAGATAATGCAATTTGGCAACCGGCAATGTAACTAGCATGCCGAATATTACTTGGAATGTGAATTGGGATGAAATCGCCAATAGATAAGACCATTTTACAATTTGGGCCCAAGTTAGAAGCAGAGCCTAAGGTGTAAATTATCGATAGTCCATATCTCGGAAACTATAAGAGATAATGCAGTTTCGCAACCGGCAATGTAATTAGCATGCCGAATATTACTTGGAATGTGAATTGGGACGAAATCGCCAATAGATAAGACCATTTTACAATTTGGGCCCAAGTTAGAAGCAGAGCCTAAGGTGTAAATTATCGATAGTCCATATCTCGGAAACTATAAGAGATAATGCAATTTGGCAACCGGCAATGTAATTAGCATGCCGAATACTACTTGGAATGTGAATTGGAACGAAATCGCCAATAGATAAGACCATTTTACAGTTTGGGCCCAAGTTAGAAGCAGAGCCTAAGGTTAAAAATAATCGATAGTCCATATCTCGGAAACTATAAGAGATAATGCAATTTGGGAACCGGCAATGTAATTAGCATGCCGTATATTACTTGGAATGTGAATTGGAACGAAATCGCCAATAGATAAGACCATTTTACAATTTGGGCCCAAGTTAGAAGCAGAGCCTAAGGTGTAAATTATCGATAGTCCATATCTCGGAAACTATAAGAGATAATGGAACTTGGCCACCGGCAATGTAATTAGCATGCCGAATATTACTTGGAATGTGAATTGGAACGAAATCGCCAATAGATAAGACCATTTTACAATTTGGGCCCAAGTTAGAAGCAGAGCCTAAGGTGTAAATTATCCATAGTCCATATCTCGGAATCTATAAGAGATAAAGCAATTTGGCAACCGGCAATGTAATTAGCATGCCGAATATTACTTGGAATGTGAATTGGAACGAAATCGCCAATAGATAAGACCATTTTACAATTGGGGCCCAAGTTAGAAGCAGAGCCTAAGGTGTAAATTATTGATAGTCCATATCTCGGAAACTATAAGAGATAATGCAATTTGGCAACCGGCAATGTAATTAGCATGCCGAATATTACTTGGAATGTGAATTGGAACGAAATCGCCAATAGATAAGACCATATTACAATTTGGGCCCAAGTTAGAAGCAGAGCCTAAGGTGTAAATTATCGATAGTCCATATCTCGGCAACTATAAGAGATAATGCAATTTGGCAACCGGCAATGTAATTAGCATGCCGAATATTACTTGGAATGTGAATTGGAACGAAATCGCCAATATATAAGACCATTTTACAATTTGGGCCCAAGTTAGAAGCAGAGCCTAAGGTGTAAATTATCGATAGTCCATATCTCGGAAACTATAAGAGATAATGCAATTTGGCAACCGGCAATGTAATTAGCATGCCGAATATTACTTGGAATGTGAATTGGAACGAAATCGCCAATAGGTAAGACCATTTTACAATTTGGGCCCAAGTTAGAAGCAGAGCCTAAGGTGTAAATTATCGATAGTCCATATCTCGGAAACTATAAGAGATAATTCAATTTGGCCACCGGCAATGTAATTAGCATGCCGAATATTACTTGGAATGTGAATTGGAACGAAATCGCCAATAGATAAGACCATTTTACAATTTGGGCCCAAGTTAGAAGCAGAGCCTAAGGTTAAAAATAATCGATAGTCCATATCTCGGAAACTATAAGAGATAATGCAATTTGGGAACCGGCAATGTAATTAGCATGCCGAATATTACTTGGAATGTGAATTGGAACGAAATCGCCAATAGATAAGACCATTTTACAATTTGGGCCCAAGTTAGAAGCAGAGCCTAAGGTGTAAATTATCGATAGTCCATATCTCGGAAACTATAAGAGATAATTCAATTTGGCCACCGGCAATGTAATTAGCATGCCGAATATTACTTGGAATGTGAATTGGAACGAAATCGCCAATAGATAAGACCATTTTACAATTTCTGCCCAAGTTAGAAGCAGAGCCTAAGGTGTAAATTATCGATAGTCCATATCTCGGAAACTATAAGAGATAATGCAATTTGGCAACCGGCAATGTAATTAGCATGCCGAATATTACTTGGAATGTGAATTGGAACGAAATCGCCAATAGATAAGGCCATTTTACAATTTGGGCCCAAGTTAGAAGCAGAGCCTAAGGTGTAAATTATCGATAGTCCATATCTCGGAAACTATAAGAGATAATGCAATTTGGCAACCGGCAATGTAATTAGCATGCCGAATATTACTTGGAATGTGAATTGGAACGAAATCGCCAATAGATAAGACCATTTTACAATTTGGGCCCAAGTTAGAAGCAGAGCCTAAGGTGTAAATTATCGATAGTCCATATCTCGGAAACTAAAAGAGATAATACAATTTGGCAACCGGCAATGTAATTAGCATGCCGAATATTACTTGGAATGTGAATTGGAACGAAATCGCCAATAGATAAGACCATTTTACAATTTGGGCCCAAGTTAGAAGCAGAGCCTAAGGTGTAAATTATCGATAGTCCATATCTCGGAAATTATAAGAGCTAATGCAGTTTCGCAACCGGCAATGTAATTAGCATGCCGAATATTACTTGGAATGTGAATTGGGACGAAATCGCCAATAGATAAGACCATTTTACAATTTGGGCCCAAGTTAGAAGCAGAGCCTAAGGTGTAAATTATCGATAGTCCATATCTCGGAAACTATAAGAGATAATTCAATTTGGCAACCGGCAATGTAATTAGCATGCCGAATATTACTTGGAATGTGAATTGGAACGAAATCGCCAATAGATAAGACCATTTTACAATTTGGGCCCAAGTTAGAAGCAGAGCCTAAGGTGTAAATTATCGATAGTCCATATCTCGGAAACTATAAGAGATAATGCAATTTGGCAACCGGCAATGTAATTAGCATGCCGAATATTACTTGGAATATGAATTGGAACGAAATCGCCAATAGATAAGACGATTTTACAATTTGGGCCCAAGTTAGAAGAAGAGCCTAAGGTGTAAATTACCGATAGTCCATATCTCGGAAACTATAAGAGATAATGCAATTTGGCAACCGGCAATGTAATTAGCATGCCGAATATTACTTGGTATGTGAATTGGAACGAAATCGCCAATAGATAAGACCATTTTACAATTTGGGCCCAAGTTAGAAGCAGAGCCTAAGGTGTAAATTATCGATAGTCCATATCTCGGAAACTATAAGAGATAATGCAATTTGGCAACCGGCAATGTAATTAGCATGCCGAATATTACTTGGAATGTGAATTGGAATGAAATCGCCAATAGATAAGACCATTTTACAATTTGGGCCCAAGTTAGAAGCAGAGCCTAAGGTGTAAATTATCGATAGTCCATATCTCGGAAACTATAAGAGATAATGCAATTTGGCAACCGGCAATGTAATTAGCATGCCGAATATTACTTGGAATGTGAATTGGAACGAAATCGCCAATAGATAAGACGATTTTACAATTTGGGCCCTAGTTAGAAGCAGAGCCTAAGGTGTAAATTACCGATAGTCCATATCTCGGAAACTATAAGAGATAAAGCAATTTGGCAACCGGCAATGTAATTAGCATGCCGAATATTACTTGGAATGTGAATTGGAACGAAATCGCCAATAGATAAGACCATTTTACAATTTGGGCCCAAGTTAGAAGCAGAGCCTAAGGTGTAAATTATCGATAGTCCATATCTCGGAAACTATAAGAGATAATGCAATTTGGCAACCGGCAATGTAATTAGCATGCCGAATATTACTTGGAATGTGAATTGGAATGAAATCGCCAATAGATAAGACCATTTTACAATTTGGGCCCAAGTTAGAAGCAGAGCCTAAGGTGTAAATTATCCATAGTCCATATCTCGAAAACTATAAGAGATAATGCAATTTGGCAACTGGCAATGTAATTAGCATGCCGAATATTACTTGGAATGTGAATTGGGACGAAATCGCCAATAGATAAGACCATTTTACAATTTGGGCCCAAGTTAGAAGCAGAGCCTAAGGTTAAAAATAATCGATAGTCCATATCTCGGAAACTATAAGAGATAATGCAATTTGGGAACCGGCAATGTAATTAGCATGCCGAATATTACTTGGAATGTGAATTGGAACGAAATCGCCAATAGATAAGACCATTTTACAATTTGGGCCCAAGTTAGAAGCAGAGCCTAAGGTGTAAATTATCGATAGTCCATATCTCGGAAACTATAAGAGATAATGCAACTTGGCCACCGGCAATGTAATTAGCATGCCGAATATTACTTGGAATGTGAATTGGAACGAAATCGCCAATAGGTAAGACCATTTTACAATTTGGGTCCAAGTTAGAAGCAGAGCCTAAGGTGTAAATTATCGATAGTCCATATCTCGGAAACTATAAGAGATAATGCAATTTGGCAACCGGCAATGTAACTAGCATGCCGAATATTACTTGGAATGTGAATTGGGACGAAATCGCCAATAGATAAGACCATTTTACAATTTGGGCCCAAGTTAGAAGCAGAGCCTAAGGTGTAAATTATCGATAGTCCATATCTCGGAAACTATAAGAGATAATGCAGTTTCGCAACCGGCAATGTAATTAGCATGCCGAATATTACTTGGAATGTGAATTGGGACGAAATCGCCAATAGATAAGACCATTTTACAATTTGGGCCCAAGTTAGAAGCAGAGCCTAAGGTGTAAATTATCGATAGTCCATATCTCGGAAACTATAAGAGATAATGCAATTTGGCAACCGGCAATGTAATTAGCATGCCGAATACTACTTGGAATGTGAATTGGAACGAAATCGCCAATAGATAAGACCATTTTACAGTTTGGGCCCAAGTTAGAAGCAGAGCCTAAGGTTAAAAATAATCGATAGTCCATATCTCGGAAACTATAAGAGATAATGCAATTTGGGAACCGGCAATGTAATTAGCATGCCGAATATTACTTGGAATGTGAATTGGAACGAAATCGCCAATAGATAAGACCATTTTACAATTTGGGCCCAAGTTAGAAGCAGAGCCTAAGGTGTAAATTATCGATAGTCCATATCTCGGAAACTATAAGAGATAATGCAATTTGGCAACCGGCAATGTAATTAGCATGCCGAATATTACTTGGAATGTGAATTGGAATGAAATCGCCAATAGATAAGACCATTTTACAATTTGGGCCCAAGTTAGAAGCAGAGCCTAAGGTGTAAATTATCGATAGTCCATATCTCGGAAACTATAAGAGATAATGCAATTTGGCAACCGGCAATGTAATTAGCATGCCGAATATTACTTGGAATGTGAATTGGAACGAAATCGCCAATAGATAAGACGATTTTACAATTTGGGCCCTAGTTAGAAGCAGAGCCTAAGGTGTAAATTACCGATAGACCATATCTCGGAAACTATAAGAGATAATGCAATTTGGCAACCGGCAATGTAATTAGCATGCCGAATATTACTTGGAATCTGAATTGGAACGAGATCGCAAATAGATAAGACCATTTTACAATTTGGGCCCAAGTTAGAAGCAGGTGTCCATTGATCGATAGTCCATATCTCGGAAACTATAAGAGATAATGCAATTTGGCAACCGGCAATGTAATTAGCATGCCGAATATTACTTGGAATGTGAATTGGAATGAAATCGCCAATAGATAAGACCATTTTACAATTTGGGCCCAAGTTAGAAGCAGAGCCTAAGGTGTAAATTATCGATAGTCCATATCTCGGAAACCAAGTTAAAACCGGGCAAACCGGGCCCAAGTTAGAAGCAGAGCCTAAGGTGTAAATTATCGATAGTCCATATCTCGGAAACTATAAGAGATAATGCAGTTTCGCAACCGGCAATGTAATTAGCATGCCGAATATTACTTGGAATGTGAATTGGGACGAAATCGCCAATAGATAAGACCATTTTACAATTTGGGCCCAAGTTAGAAGCAGAGCCTAAGGTGTAAATTATCGATAGTCCATATCTCGGAAACTATAAGAGATAATGCAATTTGGCAACCGGCAATGTAATTAGCATGCCGAATACTACTTGGAATGTGAATTGGAACGAAATCGCCAATAGATAAGACCATTTTACAGTTTGGGCCCAAGTTAGAAGCAGAGCCTAAGGTTAAAAATAATCGATAGTCCATATCTCGGAAACTATAAGAGATAATGCAATTTGGGAACCGGCAATGTAATTAGCATGCCGTATATTACTTGGAATGTGAATTGGAACGAAATCGCCAATAGATAAGACCATTTTACAATTTGGGCCCAAGTTAGAAGCAGAGCCTAAGGTGTAAATTATCGATAGTCCATATCTCGGAAACTATAAGAGATAATGCAATTTGGCAACCGGCAATGTAATTAGCATGCCGAATATTACTTGGAATGTGAATTGGAATGAAATCGCCAATAGATAAGACCATTTTACAATTTGGGCCCAAGTTAGAAGCAGAGCCTAAGGTGTAAATTATCGATAGTCCATATCTCGGAAACTATAAGAGATAATGCAATTTGGCAACCGGCAATGTAATTAGCATGCCGAGTATTACTTGGAATGTGAATTGGAACGAAATCGCCAATAGATAAGACGATTTTACAATTTGGGCCCTAGTTAGAAGCAGAGCCTAAGGTGTAAATTACCGATAGTCCATATCTCGGAAACTATAAGAGATAATGCAATTTGGCAACCGGCAATGTAATTAGCATGCCGAATATTACTTGGAATCTGAATTGGAACGAGATCGCCAATAGATAAGACCATTTTACAATTTGGGCCCAAGTTAGAAGCAGAGCCTAAGGTGTAAATTATCGATAGTCCATATCTCGGAAACTATAAGAGATAATGCAATTTGGCAACCGGCAATGTAATTAGCATGCCGAATATTACTTGGAATGTGAATTGGAATGAAATCGCCAATAGATAAGACCATTTTACAATTTGGGCCCAAGTTAGAAGCAGAGCCTAAGGTGTAAATTATCGATAGTCCATATCTCGGAAACTATAAGAGATAATGCAACTTGGCCACCGGCAATGTAATTAGCATGCCGAATATTACTTGGAATGTGAATTGGAACGAAATCGCCAATAGGTAAGACCATTTTACAATTTGGGCCCAAGTTAGAAGCAGAGCCTAAGGTGTAAATTATCGATAGTCCATATCTCGGAAACAATAAGAGATAATGCAATTTGGCAACCGGCAATGTAACTAGCATGCCGAATATTACTTGGAATGTGAATTGGGACGAAATCGCCAATAGATAAGACCATTTTACAATTTGGGCCCAAGTTAGAAGCAGAGCCTAAGGTGTAAATTATCGATAGTCCATATCTCGGAAACTATAAGAGATAATGCAGTTTCGCAACCGGCAATGTAATTAGCATGCCGAATATTACTTGGAATGTGAATTGGGACGAAATCGCCAATAGATAAGACCATTTTACAATTTGGGCCCAAGTTAGAAGCAGAGCCTAAGGTGTAAATTATCGATAGTCCGTATCTCGGAAACTATAAGAGATAATGCAATTTGGCAACCGGCAATGTAATTAGCATGCCGAATACTACTTGGAATGTGAATTGGAACGAAATCGCCAATAGATAAGACCATTTTACAGTTTGGGCCCAAGTTAGAAGCAGAGCCTAAGGTTAAAAATAATCGATAGTCCATATCTCGGAAACTATAAGAGATAATGCAATTTGGGAACCGGCAATGTAATTAGCATGCCGTATATTACTTGGAATGTGAATTGGAACGAAATCGCCAATAGATAAGACCATTTTACAATTTGGGCCCAAGTTAGAAGCAGAGCCTAAGGTGTAAATTATCGATAGTCCATATCTCGGAAACTATAAGAGATAATGGAACTTGGCCACCGGCAATGTAATTAGCATGCCGAATATTACTTGGAATGTGAATTGGAACGAAATCGCCAATAGATAAGACCATTTTACAATTTGGGCCCAAGTTAGAAGCAGAGCCTAAGGTGTAAATTATCCATAGTCCATATCTCGGAATCTATAAGAGATAAAGCAATTTGGCAACCGGCAATGTAATTAGCATGCCGAATATTACTTGGAATGTGAATTGGAACGAAATCGCCAATAGATAAGTCCATTTTACAATTGGGGCCCAAGTTAGAAGCAGAGCCTAAGGTGTAAATTATGGATAGTCCATATCTCGGAAACTATAAGAGATAATGCAATTTGGCAACCGGCAATGTAATTAGCATGCCGAATATTACTTGGAATGTGAATTGGAACGAAATCGCCAATAGATAAGACCATATTACAATTTGGGCCCAAGTTAGAAGCAGAGCCTAAGGTGTAAATTATCGATAGTCCATATCTCGGCAACTATAAGAGATAATGCAATTTGGCAACCGGCAATGTAATTAGCATGCCGAATATTACTTGGAATGTGAATTGGAACGAAATCGCCAATATATAAGACCATTTTACAATTTGGGCCCAAGTTAGAAGCAGAGCCTAAGGTGTAAATTATCGATAGTCCATATCTCGGAAACTATAAGAGATAATGCAATTTGGCAACCGGCAATGTAATTAGCATGCCGAATATTACTTGGAATGTGAATTGGAACGAAATCGCCAATAGGTAAGACCATTTTACAATTTGGGCCCAAGTTAGAAGCAGAGCCTAAGGTGTAAATTATCGATAGTCCATATCTCGGAAACTATAAGAGATAATTCAATTTGGCCACCGGCAATGTAATTAGCATGCCGAATATTACTTGGAATGTGAATTGGAACGAAATCGCCAATAGATAAGACCATTTTACAATTTGGGCCCAAGTTAGAAGCAGAGCCTAAGGTTAAAAATAATCGATAGTCCATATCTCGGAAACTATAAGAGATAATGCAATTTGGGAACCGGCAATGTAATTAGCATGCCGAATATTACTTGGAATGTGAATTGGAACGAAATCGCCAATAGATAAGACCATTTTACAATTTGGGCCCAAGTTAGAAGCAGAGCCTAAGGTGTAAATTATCGATAGTCCATATCTCGGAAACTATAAGAGATAATGCAACTTGGCCACCGGTAATGTAATTAGCATGCCGAATATTACTTGGAATGTGATTTGGAACGAAATCGCCAATAGGTAAGACCATTTTACAATATGGGCCCAAGTTAGAAGCAGAGCCTAAGGTGTACATTATCGATAGTCCATATCTCGGAAACTATAAGAGATAATGCAATTTGGCAACCGGCAATGTAACTAGCATGCCGGATATTACTTGGAATGTGAATTGGGACGAAATCGCCAATAGATAAGACCATTTTACAATTTGGGCCCAAGTTAGAAGCAGAGCCTAAGGTGTAAATTATCGATAGTCCATATCTCGGAAACTATAAGAGATAATGCAGTTTCGCAACCGGCAATGTAATTAGCATGCCGAATATTACTTGGAATGTGAATTGGGACGAAATCGCCAATAGATAAGACCATTTTACAATTTGGGCCCAAGTTAGAAGCAGAGCCTAAGGTGTAAATTATCGATAGTCCATATCTCGGAAACTATAAGAGATAATGCAATTTGGCAACCGGCAATGTAATTAGCATGCCGAATACTACTTGGAATGTGAATTGGAACGAAATCGCCAATAGATAAGACCATTTTACAGTTTGGGCCCAAGTTAGAAGCAGAGCCTAAGGTTAAAAATAATCGATAGTCCATATCTCGGAAACTATAAGAGATAATGCAATTTGGCAACCGGCAATGTAATTAGCATGCCGAATATTACTTGGAATGTGAATTGGGACGAAATCGCCAATAGATAAGACCATTTTACAATTTGGGCCCAAGTTAGAAGCAGAGCCTAAGGTGTAAATTATCGATAGTCCATATCTCGGAAACTATAAGAGATAATGCAATTTGGCAACCGGCAATGTAATTAGCATGCCGAATACTACTTGGAATGTGAATTGGAACGAAATCGCCAATAGATAAGACCATTTTACAGTTTGGGCCCAAGTTAGAAGCAGAGCCTAAGGTTAAAATTAATCGATAGTCCATATCTCGGAAACTATAAGAGATAATGCAATTTGGGAACCGGCAATGTAATTAGCATGCCGTATATTACTTGGAATGTGAATTGGAACGAAATCGCCAATAGATAAGACCATTTTACAATTTGGGCCCAAGTTAGAAGCAGAGCCTAAGGTGTAAATTATCGATAGTCCATATCTCGGAAACTATAAGAGATAATGCAATTTGGCAACCGGCAATGTAATTAGCATGCCGAATATTACTTGGAATGTGAATTGGAATGAAATCGCCAATAGATAAGACCATTTTACAATTTGGGCCCAAGTTAGAAGCAGAGCCTAAGGTGTAAATTATCGATAGTCCATATCTCGGAAACTATAAGAGATAATGCAATTTGGCAACCGGCAATGTAATTAGCATGCCGAATATTACTTGGAATGTGAATTGGAACGAAATCGCCAATAGATAAGACGATTTTACAATTTGGGCCCTAGTTAGAAGCAGAGCCTAAGGTGTAAATTACCGATAGTCCATATCTCGGAAACTATAAGAGATAATGCAATTTGGCAACCGGCAATGTAATTAGCATGCCGAATATTACTTGGAATCTGAATTGGAACGAGATCGCCAATAGATAAGACCATTTTACAATTTGGGCCCATGTTAGAAGCAGAGCCTAAGGTCTAAATTATCGATAGTCCATATCTCGGAAACTATAAGAGATAATGCAATTTGGCAACCGGCAATGTAATTAGCATGCCGAATATTACTTGGAATGTGAATTGGAATGAAATCGCCAATAGATAAGACCATTTTACAATTTGGGCCCAAGTTAGAAGCAGAGCCTAAGGTGTAAATTATCGATAGTCCATATCTCGGAAACTATAAGAGATAATGCAACTTGGCCACCGGCAATGTAATTAGCATGCCGAATATTACTTGGAATGTGAATTGGAACGAAATCGCCAATAGGTAAGACCATTTTACAATTTGGGCCCAAGTTAGAAGCAGAGCCTAAGGTGTAAATTATCGATAGTCCATATCTCGGAAACTATAAGAGATAATGCAATTTGGCAACCGGCAATGTAACTAGCATGCCGAATATTACTTGGAATGTGAATTGGGACGAAATCGCCAATAGATAAGACCATTTTACAATTTGGGCCCAAGTTAGAAGCAGAGCCTAAGGTGTAAATTATCGATAGTCCATATCTCGGAAACTATAAGAGATAATGCAGTTTCGCAACCGGCAATGTAATTAGCATGCCGAATATTACTTGGAATGTGAATTGGGACGAAATCGCCAATAGATAAGACCATTTTACAATTTGGGCCCAAGTTAGAAGCAGAGCCTAAGGTGTAAATTATCGATAGTCCATATCTCGGAAACTATAAGAGATAATGCAATTTGGCAACCGGCAATGTAATTAGCATGCCGAATACTACTTGGAATGTGAATTGGAACGAAATCGCCAATAGATAAGACCATTTTACAGTTTGGGCCCAAGTTAGAAGCAGAGCCTAAGGTTAAAAATAATCGATAGTCCATATCTCGGAAACTATAAGAGATAATGCAATTTGGGAACCGGCAATGTAATTAGCATGCCGTATATTACTTGGAATGTGAATTGGAACGAAATCGCCAATAGATAAGACCATTTTACAATTTGGGCCCAAGTTAGAAGCAGAGCCTAAGGTGTAAATTATCGATAGTCCATATCTCGGAAACTATAAGAGATAATGGAACTTGGCCACCGGCAATGTAATTAGCATGCCGAATATTACTTGGAATGTGAATTGGAACGAAATCGCCAATAGATAAGACCATTTTACAATTTGGGCCCAAGTTAGAAGCAGAGCCTAAGGTGTAAATTATCCATAGTCCATATCTCGGAATCTATAAGAGATAAAGCAATTTGGCAACCGGCAATGTAATTAGCATGCCGAATATTACTTGGAATGTGAATTGGAACGAAATCGCCAATAGATAAGACCATTTTACAATTGGGGCCCAAGTTAGAAGCAGAGCCTAAGGTGTAAATTATGGATAGTCCATATCTCGGAAACTATAAGAGATAATGCAATTTGGCAACCGGCAATGTAATTAGCATGCCGAATATTACTTGGAATGTGAATTGGAACGAAATCGCCAATAGATAAGACCATATTACAATTTGGGCCCAAGTTAGAAGCAGAGCCTAAGGTGTAAATTATCGATAGTCCATATCTCGGAAACTATAAGAGATAATGCAATTTGGCAACCGGCAATGTAATTAGCATGCCGAATATTACTTGGAATGTGAATTGGAACGAAATCGCCAATATATAAGACCATTTTACAATTTGGGCCCAAGTTAGAAGCAGAGCCTAAGGTGTAAATTATCGATAGTCCATATCTCGGAAACTATAAGAGATAATGCAATTTGGCAACCGGCAATGTAATTAGCATGCCGAATATTACTTGGAATGTGAATTGGAACGAAATCGCCAATAGGTAAGACCATTTTACAATTTTGGCCCAAGTTAGAAGCAGAGCCTAAGGTGTAAATTATCGATAGTCCATATCTCGGAAACTATAAGAGATAATTCAATTTGGCCACCGGCAATGTAATTAGCATGCCGAATATTACTTGGAATGTGAATTGGAACGAAATCGCCAATAGATAAGACCATTTTACAATTTGGGCCCAAGTTAGAAGCAGAGCCTAAGGTTAAAAATAATCGATAGTCCATATCTCGGAAACTATAAGAGATAATGCAATTTGGGAACCGGCAATGTAATTAGCATGCCGAATATTACTTGGAATGTGAATTGGAACGAAATCGCCAATAGATAAGACCATTTTACAATTTGGGCCCAAGTTAGAAGCAGAGCCTAAGGTGTAAATTATCGATAGTCCATATCTCGGAAACTATAAGAGATAATGCAACTTGGCCACCGGTAATGTAATTAGCATGCCGAATATTACTTGGAATGTGATTTGGAACGAAATCGCCAATAGGTAAGACCATTTTACAATATGGGCCCAAGTTAGAAGCAGAGCCTAAGGTGTACATTATCGATAGTCCATATCTCGGAAACTATAAGAGATAATGCAATTTGGCAACCGGCAATGTAACTAGCATGCCGAATATTACTTGGAATGTGAATTGGGACGAAATCGCCAATAGATAAGACCATTTTACAATTTGGGCCCAAGTTAGAAGCAGAGCCTAAGATGTAAATTATCGATAGTCCATATCTCGGAAACTATAAGAGATAATGCAGTTTCGCAACCGGCAATGTAATTAGCATGCCGAATATTACTTGGAATGTGAATTGGGACGAAATCGCCAATAGATAAGACCATTTTACAATTTGGGCCCAAGTTAGAAGCAGAGCCTAAGGTGTAAATTATCGATAGTCCATATCTCGGAAACTATAAGAGATAATGCAATTTGGCAACCGGCAATGTAATTAGCATGCCGAATACTACTTGGAATGTGAATTGGAACGAAATCGCCAATAGATAAGACCATTTTACAGTTTGGGCCCAAGTTAGAAGCAGAGCCTAAGGTTAAAAATAATCGATAGTCCATATCTCGGAAACTATAAGAGATAATGCAATTTGGGAACCGGCAATGTAATTAGCATGCCGAATATTACTTGGAATGTGAATTGGAACGAAATCGCCAATAGATAAGACCATTTTACAATTTGGGCCCAAGTTAGAAGCAGAGCCTAAGGTGTAAATTATCGATAGTCCATATCTCGGAAACTATAAGAGATAATGCAACTTGGCCACCGGCAATGTAATTAGCATGCCGAATATTACTTGGAATGTGAATTGGAACGAAATCGCCAATAGATAAGACCATTTTACAATTTGGGCCCAAGTTAGAAGCAGAGCCTAAGGTGTAAATTATGGATAGTCCATATCTCGGAAACTATAAGAGATAATGCAATTTCGCAACCGGCAATGTAATTAGCATGCCGAATATTACTTGGAGTGTGAATTGGAACGAAATCGCCAATAGATAAGACCATTTTACAATTTGGGCCCAAGTTAGAAGCAGAGCCTAAGGTTAAAAATAATCGATAGTCCATATCTCGGAAACTATAAGAGATAATGCAATTTGGGAACCGGCAATGTAATTAGCATGCCGAATATTACTTGGAATGTGAATTGGAACGAAATCGCCAATAGATAAGACCATTTTACAATTTGGGCCCAAGTTAGAAGCAGAGCCTAAGGTGTAAATTATCGATAGTCCATATCTCGGAAACTATAAGAGATAATGCAACTTGGCCACCGGCAATGTAATTAGCATGCCGAATATTACTTGGAATGTGAATTGGAACGAAATCGCCAATAGATAAGACCATTTTACAATTTGGGCCCAAGTTAGAAGCAGAGCCTAAGGTGTAAATTATCCATAGTCCATATCTCGGAAACTATAAGAGATAAAGCAATTTGGCAACCGGCAATGTAATTAGCATGCCGAATATTACTTGGAATGTGAATTGGAACGAAATCGCCAATAGATAAGACCATTTTACAATTGGGGCCCAAGTTAGAAGCAGAGCCTAAGGTGTAAATTATGGATAGTCCATATCTCGGAAACTATAAGAGATAATGCAATTTCGCAACCGGCAATGTTATTAGCATGCCGAATATTACTTGGAGTGTGAATTGGAACGAAATCGCCAATAGATAAGACCATTTTACAATTTGGGCCCAAGTTAGAAGCAGAGCCTAAGGTGTAAATTATCGATAGTCCGTATCTCGGAAACTATAAGAGATAATGCAATTTGGCAACCGGCAATGTAATTAGCATACCGAATATTACTTGGAATGTGAATTGGAACGAAATCGCCAATAGATAAGACCATTTTACAATTTGGGCCCAAGTTAGAAGCAGAGCCTAAGGTGTAAATTATCGATAGTCCATATCTCGGAAACTATAAGAGATAATGCAATTTGGCAACCGGCAATGTAATTAGCATGCCGAATATTACTTGGAATGTGAATTGGAACGAAATCGCCAATAGGTAAGACCATTTTACAATTTGGGCCCAAGTTAGAAGCAGAGCCTAAGGTGTAAATTATCGATAGTCCATATCTCGGAAACTATAAGAGATAATTCAATTTGGCCACCGGCAATGTAATTAGCATGCCGGATATTACTTGGAATGTGAATTGGAACGAAATCGCCAATAGATAAGACCATTTTACAATTTGGGCCCAAGTTAGAAGCAGAGCCTAAGGTGTAAATTATCGATAGTCCATATCTCGGAAACTATAAGAGATAATGCAATTTGGCAACCGGAAATGTAATTAGCATGCCGAATATTACTTGGAATGTGAATTGGAACGAAATCGCTAATAGATAAGGCCATTTTACAATTTGGGCCCAAGTTAGAAGCAGAGCCTAAGGTGTAAATTATCGATAGTCCATATCTCGGAAACTATAAGAGATAATGCAATTTGGCAACCGGCAATGTAATTAGCATGCCGAATATTACTTGGAATGTGAATTGGAACGAAATCGCCAATAGATAAGACCATTTTACAATTTGGGCCCAAGTTAGAAGCAGAGCCTAAGGTGTAAATTATCGATAGTCCATATCTCGGAAACTAAAAGAGATAATGCAATTTGGCAACCGGCAATGTAATTAGCATGCCGAATATTACTTGGAATGTGAATTGGAACGAAATCGCCAATAGATAAGACCATTTTACAATTTGGGCCCAAGTTAGAAGCAGAGCCTAAGGTGTAAATTATCGATAGTCCATATCTCGGAAATTATAAGAGATAATGCAGTTTCGCAACCGGCAATGTAATTAGCATGCCGAATATTACTTGGAATGTGAATTGGGACGAAATCGCCAATAGATAAGACCATTTTACAATTTGGGCCCAAGTTAGAAGCAGAGCCTAAGGTGTAAATTATCGATAGTCCATATCTCGGAAACTATAAGAGATAATTCAATTTGGCAACCGGCAATGTAATTAGCGTGCCGAATATTACTTGGAATGTGAATTGGAACGAAATCGCCAATAGATAAGACCATTTTACAATTTGGGCCCAAGTTAGAAGCAGAGCCTAAGGTGTAAATTACCGATAGTCCATATCTCGGAAACTATAAGAGATAATGCAATTTGGCAACCGGCAATGTAATTAGCATGCCGAATATTACTTGGAATCTGAATTGGAACGAGATCGCCAATAGATAAGACCATTTTACAATTTGGGCCCAAGTTAGAAGCAGAGCCTAAGGTGTAAATTATCGATAGTCCATATCTCGGAAACTATAAGAGATAATGCAATTTGGCAACCGGCAATGTAATTAGCATGCCGAATATTACTTGGAATGTGAATTGGAACGAAATCGCCAATAGATAAGACGATTTTACAATTTGGGCCCTAGTTAGAAGCAGAGCCTAAGGTGTAAATTACCAATAGTCCATATCTCGGAAACTATAAGAGATAAAGCAATTTGGCAACCGGCAATGTAATTAGCATGCCGAATATTACTTGGAATGTGAATTGGAACGAAATCGCCAATAGATAAGGCCATTTTACAATTTGGGCCCAAGTTAGAAATGTGTAAATTATCGATAGTCCATATCTCGGAAATTATAAGAGATAATGCAGTTTCGCAACCGGCAATGTAATTAGCATGCCGAATATTACTTGGAATGTGAATTGGGACGAAATCGCCAATAGATAAGACCATTTTACAATTTGGGCCCAAGTTAGAAGCAGAGCCTAAAGTGTAAATTATCGATAGTCCATATCTCGGAAACTATAAGAGATAATTCAATTTGGCAACCGGCAATGTAATTAGCATGCCGAATATTACTTGGAATGTGAATTGGAACGAAATCGCCAATAGATAAGACCATTTTACAATTTGGGCCCAAGTTAGAAGCAGAGCCTAAGGTGTAAATTATCGATAGTCCATATCTCGGAAACTATAAGAGATAATGCAATTTGGCAACCGGCAAAGTAATTAGCATGCCGAATATTACTTGGAATGTGAATTGGAACGAAATCGCCAATAGATAAGACGATTTTACAATTTGGGCCCAAGTTAGAAGCAGAGCCTAAGGTGTAAATTACCGATAGTCCATATCTCGGAAACTATAAGAGATAATGCAATTTGGCAACCGGCAATGTAATTAGCATGCCGAATATTACTTGGAATGTGTATTGGAACGAAATCGTCAATAGATAAGACCATATTACAATTTGGGCCCAAGTTAGAAGCAGAGCCTAAGGTGTAAATTATCGATAGTCCATATCTCGGAAACTATAAGAGATAATGCAATTTGGCAACCGGCAATGTAATTAGCATGCCGAATATTACTTGGAATCTGAATTGGAACGAAATCGCCAATAGATAAGACCATTTTACAATTTGGGCCCAAGTTAGAAGCAGAGCCTAAGGTGTAAATTATCGATAGTCCATATCTCGGAAACTATAAGAGATAATGCAATTTGGCAACCGGCAATGTAATTAGCATGCCGAATATTACTTGGAATGTGAATTGGAACGAAATCGCCAATAGATAAGACGATTTTACAATTTGGGCCCTAGTTAGAAGCAGAGCCTAAGGTGTAAATTACCGATAGTCCATATCTCGGAAACTATAAGAGATAATGCAATTTGGCAACCGGCAATGTAATTAGCATGCCGAATATTACTTGGAATCTGAATTGGAACGAGATCGCCAATAGATAAGACCATTTTACAATTTGGGCCCAAGTAAGAAGCAGAGCCTAAGGTGTAAATTATCGATAGTCCATATCTCGGAAACTATAAGAGATAATGCAATTTGGCAACCGGCAATGTAATTAGCATGCCGAATATTACTTGGAATGTGAATTGGAATGAAATCGCCAATAGATAAGACCATTTTACAATTTGGGCCCAAGTTAGAAGCAGAGCCTAAGGTGTAAATTATCCATAATCCATATCTCGAAAACTATAAGAGATAATGCAATTTGGCAACTGGCAATGTAATTAGCATGCCGAATATTACTTGGAATGTGAATTGGGACGAAATCGCCAATAGATAAGACCATTTTACAATTTGGGCCCAAGTTAGAAGCAGAGCCTAAGGTTAAAAATAATCGATAGTCCATATCTCGGAAACTATAAGAGATAATGCAATTTGGGAACCGGCAATGTAATTAGCATGCCGAATATTACTTGGAATGTGAATTGGAACGAAATCGCCAATAGATAAGACCATTTTACAATTTGGGCCCAAGTTAGAAGCAGAGCCTAAGGTGTAAATTATCGATAGTCCATATCTCGGAAACTATAAGAGATAATGCAACTTGGCCACCGGCAATGTAATTAGCATGCCGAATATTACTTGGAATGTGAATTGGAACGAAATCGCCAATAGGTAAGACCATTTTACAATTTGGGCCCAAGTTAGAAACAGAGCCTAAGGTGTAACTTATCGATAGTCCATATCTCGGAAACTATAAGAGATAACGCAATTTGGCAACCGGCAATGTAATTAGCATGCCGAATACTACTTGGAATGTGAATTGGAACGAAATCGCCAATAGATAAGACCATTTTACAGTTTGGGCCCAAGTTAGAAGCAGAGCCTAAGGTGTAAATTATCGATAGTCCATATCTCGGAAACTATAAGAGATAATGCAGTTTCGCAACCGGCAATGTAATTAGCATGCCGAATATTACTTGGAATGTGAATTGGGACGAAATCGACAATAGATAAGACCATTTTACAATTTGGGCCCAAGTTAGAAGCAGAGCCTAAGGTGTAAATTATCGATAGTCCATATCTCGGAAACTATAAGAGATAATGCAATTTGGCAACCGGCAATGTAATTAGCATGCCGAATACTACTTGGAATGTGAATTGGAACGAAATCGCCAATAGATAAGACCATTTTACAGTTTGGGCCCAAGTTAGAAGCAGAGCCTAAGGTTAAAAATAATCGATAGTCCATATCTCGGAAACTATAAGAGATAATGCAATTTGGGAACCGGCAATGTAATTAGCATGCCGAATATTACTTGGAATGTGAATTGGAACGAAATCGCCAATAGATAAGACCATTTTACAATTTGGGCCCAAGTTAGAAGCAGAGCCTAAGGTGTAAATTATCGATAGTCCATATCTCGGAAACTATAAGAGATAATGGAACTTGGCCACCGGCAATGTAATTAGCATGCCGAATATTACTTGGAATGTGAATTGGAACGAAATCGCCAATAGATAAGACCATTTTACAATTTGGGCCCAAGTTAGAAGCAGAGCCTAAGGTGTAAATTATCCATAGTCCATATCTCGGAAACTATAAGAGATAAAGCAATTTGGCAACCGGCAATGTAATTAGCATGCCGAATATTACTTGGAATGTGAATTGGAACGAAATCGCCAATAGATAAGACCATTTTACAATTGGGGCCCAAGTTAGAAGCAGAGCCTAAGGTGTAAATTATGGATAGTCCATATCTCGGAAACTATAAGAGATAATGCAATTTCGCAACCGGCAATGTAATTAGCATGCCGAATATTACTTGGAGTGTGAATTGGAACGAAATCGCCATAGATAAGACCATTTTACAATTTGGGCCCAAGTTAGAAGCAGAGCCTAAGGTGTAAATTATCGATAGTCCGTATCTCGGAAACTATAAGAGATAATGCAATTTGGCAACCGGCAATGTAATTAGCATGCCGAATATTACTTGGAATGTGAATTGGAACGAAATCGCCAATAGATAAGACCATTTTACAATTTGGGCCCAAGTTAGAAGCAGAGCCTAAGGTGTAAATTATCGATAGTCCATATCTCGGAAACTATAAGAGATAATGGAACTTGGCCACCGGCAATGTAATTAGCATGCCGAATATTACTTGGAATGTGAATTGGAACGAAATCGCCAATAGATAAGACCATTTTACAATTTGGGCCCAAGTTAGAAGCAGAGCCTAAGGTGTAAATTATCCATAGTCCATATCTCGGAAACTATAAGAGATAAAGCAATTTGGCAACCGGCAATGTAATTAGCATGCCGAATATTACTTGGAATGTGAATTGGAACGAAATCGCCAATAGATAAGACCATTTTACAATTGGGGCCCAAGTTAGAAGCAGAGCCTAAGGTGTAAATTATGGATAGTCCATATCTCGGAAACTATAAGAGATAATGCAATTTCGCAACCGGCAATGTAATTAGCATGCCGAATATTACTTGGAGTGTGAATTGGAACGAAATCGCCAATAGATAAGACCATTTTACAATTTGGGCCCAAGTTAGAAGCAGAGCCTAAGGTGTAAATTATCGATAGTCCGTATCTCGGAAACTATAAGAGATAATGCAATTTGGCAACCGGCAATGTAATTAGCATGCCGAATATTACTTGGAATGTGAATTGGAACGAAATCGCCAATAGATAAGACCATTTTACAATTTGGGCCCAAGTTAGAAGCAGAGCCTAAGGTGTAAATTATCGATAGTCCATATCTCGGAAACTATAAGAGATAATGCAATTTGGCAACCGGCAATGTAATTAGCATGCCGAATATTACTTGGAATGTGAATTGGAACGAAATCGCCAATAGATAAGACCATATTACAATTTGGGCCCAAGTTAGAAGCAGAGCCTAAGGTGTAAATTATCGATAGTCCATATCTCGGAAACTATAAGAGATAATGCAATTTGGCAACCGGCAATGTAATTAGCATGCCGAATATTACTTGGAATGTGAATTGGAACGAAATCGCCAATATATAAGACCATTTTACAATTTGGGCCCAAGTTAGAAGCAGAGCCTAAGGTGTAAATTATCGATAGTCCATATCTCGGAAACTATAAGAGATAATGCAATTTGGCAACCGGCAATGTAATTAGCATGCCGAATATTACTTGGAATGTGAATTAGAACGAAATCGCCAATAGGGTAAGACCATTTTACAATTTGGGCTCAAGTTAGAAGCAGAGAATAAGGTGTAAATTATCGATAGTCCCATATCTCGGAAACTATAAGAGATAATTCAATTTGGCCACCGGCAATGTAATTAGCATGCCGAATATTACTTGGATTGTGAATTGGAACGAAATCGCCAATAGATAAGACCATTTTACAATTTGGGCCCAAGTTAGAAGCAGAGCCTAAGGTGTAAATTATCGATAGTCCATATCTCGGAAACTATAAGAGATAATGCAACTTGGCCACCGGTAATGTAATTAGCATGCCGAATATTACTTGGAATGTGATTTGGAACGAAATCGCCAATAGGTAAGACCATTTTACAATATGGGCCCAAGTTAGAAGCAGAGCCTAAGGTGTAAATTATCGATAGTCCATATCTCGGAAACTATAAGAGATAATGCAATTTGGCAACCGGCAATGTAACTAGCATGCCGAATATTACTTGGAATGTGAATTGGGACGAAATCGCCAATAGATAAGACCATTTTACAATTTGGGCCCAAGTTAGAAGCAGAGCCTAAGGTGTAAATTATCGATAGTCCATATCTCGGAAACTATAAGAGATAATGCAGTTTCGCAACCGGCAATGTAATTAGCATGCCGAATATTACTTGGAATGTGAATTGGGACGAAATCGCCAATAGATAAGACCATTTTACAATTTGGGCCCAAGTTAGAAGCAGAGCCTAAGGTGTAAATTATCGATAGTCCATATCTCGGAAACTATAAGAGATAATGCAATTTGGCAACCGGCAATGTAATTAGCATGCCGAATACTACTTGGAATGTGAATTGGAACGAAATCGCCAATAGATAAGACCATTTTACAGTTTGGGCCCAAGTTAGAAGCAGAGCCTAAGGTTAAAAATAATCGATAGTCCATATCTCGGAAACTATAAGAGATAATGCAATTTGGGAACCGGCAATGTAATTAGCATGCCGAATATTACTTGGAATGTGAATTGGAACGAAATCGCCAATAGATAAGACCATTTTACAATTTGGGCCCAAGTTAGAAGCAGAGCCTAAGGTGTAAATTATCGATAGTCCATATCTCGGAAACTATAAGAGATAATGCAACTTGGCCACCGGCAATGTAATTAGCATGCCGAATATTACTTGGAATGTGAATTGGAACGAAATCGCCAATAGATAAGACCATTTTACAATTTGGGCCCAAGTTAGAAGCAGAGCCTAAGGTGTAAATTATCCATAGTCCATATCTCGGAAACTATAAGAGATAAAGTAATTTGGCAACCGGCAATGTAATTAGCATGCCGAATATTACTTGGAATGTGAATTGGAACGAAATCGCCAATAGATAAGACCATTTTACAATTGGGGCCAAGTTAGAAGCAGAGCCTAAGGTGTAAATTATGGATAGTCCATATCTCGGAAACTATAAGAGATAATGCAATTTCGCAACCGGCAATGTAATTAGCATGCCGAATATTACTTGGAGTGTGAATTGGAACGAAATCGCCAATAGATAAGACCATTTTACAATTTGGGCCCAAGTTAGAAGCAGAGCCTAAGGTGTAAATTATCGATAGTCCGTATCTCGGAAACTATAAGAGATAATGCAATTTGGCAACCGGCAATGTAATTAGCATAGCCGAATATTACTTGGAATGTGAATTGGAACGAAATCGCCAATAGATAAGACCATTTTACAATTTGGGCCCAAGTTAGAAGCAGAGCCTAAGGTGTAAATTATCGATAGTCCATATCTCGGAAACTATAAGAGATAATGCAATTTGGCAACCGGCAATGTAATTAGCATGCCGAATATTACTTGGAATGTGAATTGGAACGAAATCGCCAATAGATAAGACCATTTTACAATTTGGGCCCAAGTTAGAAGCAGAGTCTAAGGTGTAAATTATCGATAGTCCATATCTCGGAAACTATAAGAGATAATGCAATTTGGCAACCGGCAATGTAATTAGCATGCCGAATATTACTTGGAATGTGAATTGGAACGAAATCGCCAATAGATAAGACCATTTTACAATTTGGGCCCAAGTTAGAAGCAGAGCCTAAGGTGTAAATTATCGATAGTCCATATCTCGGAAACTATAAGAGATAATGCAATTTGGCAACCGGCAATGTAATTAGCATGCCGAATATTACTTGGAATGTGAATTGGAACGAAATCGCCAATAGATAAGACCATTTTACAATTTGGGCCCAAGTTAGAAGCAGAGCCTAAGGTGTAAATTATCGATAGTCCATATCTCGGAAACTATAAGAGATAATGCAATTTGGCAACCGGCAATGTAATTAGCATGCCGAATATTACTTGGAATGTGAATTGGAACGAAATCGCCAATAGATAAGACCATTTTACAATTTGGGCCCAAGTTAGAAGCAGAGCCTAAGGTGTAAATTATCGATAGTCCATATCTCGGAAACTATAAGAGATAATGCAATTTGGCAACCGGCAATGTAATTAGCATGCCGAATATTACTTGGAATGTGAATTGGAACGAAATCGCCAATAGATAAGACCATTTTACAATTTGGGCCCAAGTTAGAAGCAGAGCCTAAGGTGTAAATTATCGATAGTCCATATCTCGGAAACTATAAGAGATAATGCAATTTGGCAACCGGCAATGTAATTAGCATGCCGAATATTACTTGGAATGTGAATTGGAACGAAATCGCCAATAGATAAGACCATTTTACAATTTGGGCCCAAGTTAGAAGCAGAGCCTAAGGTGTAAATTATCGATAGTCCATATCTCGGAAACTATAAGAGATAATGCAATTTGGCAACCGGCAATGTAATTAGCATGCCGAATATTACTTGGAATGTGAATTGGAACGAAATCGCCAATAGATAAGACCATTTTACAATTTGGGGCCCAAGTTAGAAGCAGAGCCTAAGGTGTAAATTATCGATAGTCCATATCTCGGAAACTATAAGAGATAATGCAATTTGGCAACCGGCAATGTAATTAGCATGCCGAATATTACTTGGAATGTGAATTGGAACGAAATCGCCAATAGATAAGACCATTTTACAATTTGGGCCCAAGTTAGAAGCAGAGCCTAAGGTGTAAATTATCCGATAGTCCATATCTCGGAAACTATAAGAGATAATGCAATTTGGCAACCGGCAATGTAATTAGCATGCCGAATATTACTTGGAATGTGAATTGGAACGAAATCGCCAATAGATAAGACCATTTTACAATTTGGGCCCAAGTTAGAAGCAGAGCCTAAGGTGTAAATTATCGATAGTCCATATCTCGGAAACTATAAGAGATAATGCAATTTGGCAACCGGCAATGTAATTAGCATGCCGAATATTACTTGGAATGTGAATTGGAACGAAATCGCCAATATATAAGACCATTTTACAATTTGGGCCCAAGTTAGAAGCAGAGCCCTAAGGTGTAAATTATCGATAGTCCATATCTCGGAAACTATAAGAGATAATGCAATTTGGCAACCGGCAATGTAATTAGCATGCCGAATATTACTTGGAATGTGAATTGGAACGAAATCGCCAATAGATAAGGACCATTTTACAATTTGGGCCCAAAGGGTTAGAAGCAGAGGCCTAAGGTGTAAATTATCGATAGTCCATATCTCGAAACTATAAGAGATAATGCAATTGGCAACCGGCAATGTAATTAGCATGCCGAATA